>NC_133202.1:39752615-39870115 GCF_958299795.1 Porites lutea
ATTTTTTCCCTTAAGTTATCGCGCGATAATTTCAACTTATCGCGCGATAAGTTTAAATTATCGCGCGATAACTTTGAATTATCGCGCGATAATTAGTCAGTTTATCGCGCGATAAATGAGAAAATGTAAAAACTATCGCGCGATAATTAGTCAGTTTGAGAAAATGCCAGGGGCGATAGGCTGCACATCTATACCGGCGTGAAACCTTGTGTAAACCTTTTATATTTTAGCTCTAACGAGCATGTTCTTTAGGGATTTTCCTCTCTTCTTGGTTCCTTAAAAATTTGGCGAAGTAACGGTTGGTTTTGTGTAAGATTCCATTTTTCAGTAAAACTTCTTTTAAAGTAGACACTGAGGGCTGGTACTGTGTCACGAAAGGCAATATTTTTTCCTCTTTTTTGTTGTGTTTCAGGAGTGCAGACTCCCTCTCTGTGAACTTTATATCTGATAGAAGGTTTTTTTTATCATAGTTTGTGGGTAGCCTCTGTCAATCAAGCGTTTTTTGAAATTTGAAATATTTTCCTCAAAAGTAGTTTTTGAGGAGTTTGTTCGTAGGATTGTCAAGGCTTCTCCTTTGACAAATCGTTTTTTAACACTCGGCGGGTGACAAGAGGTGAAATGTGTGTACTGGAAGGTTTCTGTTCTTTTAAAACGTGTCTTTATGTCAAGGATAGATTTTTCCTTGAATCTTGTGCCTTTGTATACAACCGCGTCTAAAAACACAGTCTCAGTGTCAGATTTTTTGGCCGTGAATTTGATAGTTGGGTGACGTAAGTTTGCTAGTTCGATGTCCACTTCGTGTTTTGATGTCTGGTTTACTTATGTCCCACAGGGAAAAGATATCGTCAATGTAGCGTTTCCAAACCGTAGGTTTAAAAATGGTTCTGCTCAGAAATGTGGATTAGGTGTTTGAGATTAGGTGTTTGAGATAGCCATTTTCTTCAATGGAGGTCAAAAGTGTTGGGACCTTTCCAGTGATATTACTAAAACTAGCGACCCCTCCCCTCCCACCCCAAACAAAGTTGGATTTGGAGCAAAATGGGTGAGAATGAGTGCTTTTTTGGCCACAACATTGCCAGGGGAAGTGGGGGGAACGACAGGATGAACCCAAAGCCGAACAAAAAAAGTCATCCTTCGGAGCAGGGACCTACGTAACAATTGCTTGGAAGGGCTTTTTCACACAGTCCCAAGTTCTTTTGTCCTCCATTGTTGTCATGTCATCAATATAATTTTCACGGTGAAGATCCGTAATTAGGCGCAAGACCTTGCAGTGCGTTTCTTTCACCATGGGTTGAGTGAGAGGTCTCTAGTTATGTTTGTCGCCGATTTGTATTTGACCCTCTCTTATTTTGTCAGTTTTGTTCATGATTACTGCGATAAACTGACTAATTATCGCGCGATAATTCAAACTTATCGCGCGATAAAATGAACAGTTATCGTGCGATAATTTTTAAATTTTCTCATTTATCGCGCGATAACTTAAGAATAAAAAAAAGATTGCAATGTCCCTTACGGGCCATCGTATTTTGCACATGTTTAGTCAATGACAAAGATTAGTTCGTCATTACAATGATGAACTCGCATTTTGATCCCATGTATGTCATGTAAGACGTCATATAATGTCCTAAGGCAATTTGTTGGTGCCGGGGGGGAGGGGGGTTGGAGTGGGGGTTTTGGTGCTGTTGACATTCGGGGGTGGGGGGGGGGGGGTGTAGTGCAAAATAGAGAGTCTCCAGATTTTAGATCTCCGGAGGTTGGCAGGTATGGGTTTATATATTGTATCTTGTGCAATGTCAAGTTTAAATTAAGAATAAACTAACGATGGCAGCACAATGGCCCTGAGTAAGGATTCTGACATCAATTTTGACATTTGAAAGAATGCTATGGAATCTCTGGATGACCCAGACATATCAATTCATGAAATAGTTTTTTCACGAATAATAATAAACTCTAATGATGTTGTCGCTTAAAACTTCAGTTAGTTTTGTTGAGCTTGTTACAGCACTTACAAGAGACTAGAAAAATCAAATTAGTGAAAAACAAAGCTTGCTTTGACTTTTCTATCTTTTAAAAGCTGATTTGAGCAATTGCATTAAAAAATAGGACAGAACGGTCCACAATGTAGATCAGTGTGTAATAGTAAAGAAATGTGTAAGTTTATAAGATAGCCATTCAATAAGCTGTAATTTGATATAGAGTTAGGTATCTGCAGTGTAACTATTAAAATGGGTGACATCAGTACTTACCGGTACATAGTTGCACTGCACAGACTAGACCAAAGTCATAAGCCTAGAGGAGGTGTTTGCGCTTTTGGATACAAATTTGAAAGTTTAAATCATTTGTTATCTGCATGGCCTATAGAACTGACAACGTGCCTCTGTCCTGTTTCAAAAATTATTTGCTTTTCTTGCTCAACTCTGCAATGTCATTAAATATTCCTATTTTTATTCTTGCTGATGTCAATAATTGACATCAGCAAGAATAAAAATAGGAATATTTAATGCATGTTGCAATAATTATTATTGCAACATGCTTTGACCCAAGGAAAAGGAGGCAAAAGCACTGCATGATTTCTGTGACTCCTTCAATCTCACACAGGTTATAAACAAGCCTAAAAAACAACTCAGTTCTCCAAGTCCATTATTGACGTTATTATTACTAAAAAAGCAAACTTGATAAAGGAAACACAAGTTATTCCACAGTCAATCATTGACCATGAACTGATTATATTTGCAACTCTACAACTCAAGAAACCTTGTCCCAAACCTGTATACATCACCACAGGGAGCTTCAAGAATTACATCAAAGACGCTTTCCTCGAGGACATTCATTTCCAATGCTCCCTGGTTCATTCTAGACACTTTGGATAATGTGGAGGATTTTAGATCAACATACGCCTCTGAAAACTGTTAAACAGTCCTAACACGCCCAACTCCATTCATCGATGATAATTAATGTGTGTGCCCTAATGAAAACAAGAGATCATTGGCAGAACTTAGCGAGGTAAACAAATGATCCTGCTGCCTGGTCTGGCTATTAAAATTGTAAATGAGAAGAAAAGCCAGAGCTACAGATTGCTCAAAGGAATTTCATCCAAGAATGTATATCACAGAATTCAAATGACACTAATGCAATGTGAGAGACAATTTTATTATAAGATTGTGTATCCCAAAGAAATCTGCAAGTGTAAGGGTTTACAGTGATGATGATAAAACTATTGCTGATAGATTTAATCAATTTTTTACTTCAGTTGGAGAAACAACATATCAAAAACTCAAACAGCTCGCTAATGAGTGCCGTTATGCTCCATTGCAGCAAACCTGCAGCTCGGAATTTCCAAGAGCAGAGCATTTTATTTTTGCCAAAAAAGGCAGGCTGTACATTGTTTGGATGTTGAAAAGATTGTATCATCATTGTCTACAAAGAATTTTATTTATATAGCACCAGGTCTTGACAAGATACCAATTCATGTCATCAGACTCAGCACCTGGTATTATTCCTTCTATTACTGCCATTATAAAATTCTTCTTTTAGCACCAGCACCTATCCTGGAGATGGAAGGATTGCTGAAGTGTGACCAATCTTGAAAGAGGGTGATTTTGAACAACCAAGCAATAACAGGCCATTATTTTGTTGCCTATCTTATCCAAGGTGTGTGAAAAGGTGGTCCTGCATCAGCCAACACCCCATCTAAAAACAAACAAAAGGCTGGTGGTGGAACGGAGCAGAAAAAAAGTATGAGCATTAGCTTGATTATAATATTGCAAAAGAATTTACTCGGAGTTTAAATTACATTAATGTTTTCTGATGATTAAATTGAAACTTGGTTAAGTTGCTGAATGGAAGATCGTCACCCTAAGAAGCAAGTAAACACTCTTGGGAAGCAAATAAGAAAAAGTGCATCAAACATCTTCCAAAAATGGAGAAAGAAACCAAAAACATCAGGTAAACCATGAAATTTTTTTCTTGTTTGTTTGTATTTATGACAATCATGTTATATTTATCTGTAGAATTTGTTAGTGAACACCTGAACTGACACGTTTGTCAAAGAAGGACATCAAGAGGCTGGGTGTGTGTGTGTTTGTGTGTGGGGGGGTGGGTACCCTCCCATAGCCAGTTTTGTGTATTATATCAATTGGAAGGTGGTCTTAGACAAGCCATGAAAGAGAGGTAAGAATTTGGTGGTTGCAGTTTAAGAGGAACTAATCCAAAATGGACTCTTGTAGTGGGTGGGGTGGACATGATAGTGTGGAGGTAATCTCACATTAAGCCACGGAGAGGTTGGGATGTTTTTTGGAACAATTAGCACGATAATGGAGGTTATGTGTGTATATATTTATTGAGGTCCCGCCAGGGTAAATTCCAACAAACGACATGACACAAAAAGTAGCGACAGAACGTAAAATGAAATTGCGACAAGAGACGACCTCCCTCAGTCGAATTGCGACAGGGATGGCAAAGCCAAGAATAAGCGACAAAGAATGGTGGTTTGGCTAATTTATCACCAGTCTGAATGCCAAGAAGGAGTAATTTTCGTCAATTTTCCTTGCACTTCAGAGGACATCTCTTGTCAGTGCGCTTCAGTGGACCCTCCTGTGAATTGTGAATGGCGATGTATAGGTGTTCAATGCATGGAATTTTAACTGAGAAATTGCACTGTAATGGTTTCTTGAGTTCACAGTGCATCGCTATGCCCCATTTCCAAAATTCCAACAAAGACAAAGAATTTTCATTCAATTTCCGACACCGACATGAGAATTCAGAAAATTCAGACTAGCGACAGGGGACCCCCCCTCCACACACCCCCTGGCAGGGCCTTTTTACTGTGTATTATTGGTTGTGTATGATAGACTTGTTTATCATTTTGTCTAATGGTAGCCATTTTTTGTTGATCATAATAAACCTAGACACAATTTTAGCAGCTTTCATACATTCTTTCTTATGTGATGTAGACTTTTTAGCAAATTTATGTTGTTGTAAGAAATTGTTCCTTCAGCAGCCTACTGTGATATCTATTTGCTGTTTTGTAATGTCTTTCTGCATTTGACTCATTCCGTTGTTTACAAACATAATTAAGCAATCCCATAGAACAATGGTCACACTCAAGACGGTGTATAAAAATTTAATATTTATTGAGTGTTTGTTGTTATATATAGCTGAAGGTCAATCTGGAGGAGTTGGGCAAGCTGGCACAAGCACAAGTTTTGATGCTGGTGAGCAAAGTATCAAATCTTATTACTTCTGTCAAACTGAGTAACCTGCAAAAGTCACACTTGTTCCACTGTTTATTTTATTCATTAAGGTTCTGAGCAGAAAGTAGAGAGTGTTATTTCTGATGATCATGGAACATCAGCTGGTGCAAGCTGCCTTGATCACGGTACATTGTTTAGTTAAACATTATAGGGAAGAGAAGTAATGATGTCACAAATTAAATCTGTGAAATTATGGGATTGGCTGGCATATTCTGGTCTCAAAAAACTTTTTTTGTGGTCCTTCAGGCCTCAGTTTGCTCTAAAATAAAGGGGGCCCCAGGCCCTCAAGGCCCCTCCCATAGATCTGCCACTGCTATATAGATGTTGCTAGAATGTAGCTTGGTATGTGACTAGTAGAAGTTTATCTCTGCCGGAGTTGTGACACTCCATGTTACGCATATGTATGTAAAATAGTGATAGCATGGTTTTCTCATCTTAGTACATTGCACTGAAAAGTTGTTAACGATTTCCAGTTTCAAAAGCCTGATAAGTCCCCACCCAAATGTAGAGGCGTGGCCAATGTACACTTGATTTAATTTGTGCCACTCAACTGAGAAAAGAGGAAAGTATAGTGAGTGATTGGATCCCTTGTGCACTCACGTTGTATGTAATGCTTAGGACTGGCAAGTATTGGGGCAAGTACATAATACACGTAATGTAATATTTTTCATCAGTGTGTACATGTCGCATATTAAATGAGTTTGTTAATCCATTCACTCTAAGAAAGTGTGCAGCCTGAAAAAACATCCTCTGAAGCTAGTCATGTCGTTTTCTGGCTGAAACTGCTCAAAAGACAGTTTTTAAATCAAGCACCATGCTTGCAGTCTTTAGTCAGCTTCCTTTGCTCATGACAAGCTTTGAAGTGCAAAATATTGTTATGCAAATTAGCTGGCTGCACATTCAATGTGCAGGCAGCAATTTTGCAAAGTCATTCAAAGCCAATAGGTTCAAGGGGAAAGTTTTTATGAAAATTTTTAGGATCATTGGATAGAATAAAGTTCAGGTGGAAAGTGGAACAAGATTTTTCTGTTTCTTGCTAATCCGATCCTCTGTTTAATTATTTTTAAGGTGCATCTAATGTTGTGCAAGGTGCAAGCAATAATCATGGTGCTGGGGGTGAAGTTTCAGGTGCAGTTGGAGGGGTTTCTCATGATCAAGGTTCAGTACCATCATGATAATGTGTTTATTAAGAAGTAAAGCTGTAATTAATAAATAAAAAATATCATTTTAGTGGTAACATTAATGCTGGAATGCCCAGGCTTTCATCTACCACAATTCCAGCATGAGATCGTAATATTAATAATAGAAATGTTGGTTGCTCAAAGCTATATTGATCAAGAGAGGCAAAAACCAGAGTACCTTCACAAAACCTGTTGGAACGAAAAAGTGAACCGAGTAACAAGTTGGTTTCTCCAGCGACTGCACCACCCTTGTTCTCAAAATATCATAGCAAAACAGTTATGTTATTTTTCATTCAGCAAGCATGTTAATGTTAAAACTCTTCCTTACCAACATAAATTAGTTATGCAGCTTTGGACTGAAATGTATACTTAAAATATTTAAATAGTTATCTTTATATGTATGTTGGAATGCTGGCTGATATGTTCTCTCATTTTTCAGGTGCATCTAATGCTGTGCAAGGTGCTGATTCTGGTGCTGGGGGTGAGGTTTCAAATGCAAGCAATGAAGTTCATTATGACCAAGGTACTTTACAGAAATGTTATTTGTTACTGAAAATGTTTACTGAAAAATTGGTTAATATGTCTTTGAAATTTAGCATCTCCTTCAGGTGCAGTTATGTGACACTAATCTATAAACTTAAAAACGTCAATCGTGTAATCTCAATTGTTGCATGTTTCTGAGTGATATTTTTTTCATTCTCAAGGTGCCTCAGCTAGTGCTGTGTACAAGGGAAGTAAAAATAGTGGTGCCATAGGGAGTGGAGCTTCAGATTCAGGAAAAGAAGTTCCCCATGATAAAGGTACAAAAACAATATCTTTTTTACCCATGGTTTCTCATCAGGACTTAAAGAGTAAGAGAAATATATATAAATAAATGATATTGCTATATAACGTTAAGAAGCTATTTTGTATTTTGTGTACATATTTCATGAAAGAAAGTAGATAAAATAATGTGTATATCACATATACCTGCTTTCCATGAGAGCCGTGCCTGTAACTAAGCAAAAACTTAACTACAGGGTGTCCCAAAAGTTCATTCCTCTGATTTCATGCACTGTAACTTTTGATTAAAACTTTATTTTTACATGAAATTTCTACAAGATGTTTATTTCTCTATCGAGTACTAATGTGTTCAGAATTTCAGTAACTGGCATGCCCTTTTTGTTTTTTTAATCACATTCTGTAGCCATTGCGGCTTGAAGTGGGATACACAGTAGAATGAAGACTTTGAAACCCTGATTGACTACAAGATAGCAAATTGTCAAATACTGATACCATTTCTGGAAGAAATTGTAATTTGGAATGTTAGTGTTTGAGGAGAGGGGGAAACCGGTGTACCCAGAGAAAACCTTTCAGAACAAGGGTGAGAACCAAAAGCAAACTCGATCTTCAGTCATGTATGCCAGCACTTTTGGGACGCAAACCTGGGGCATGCTGGTGGGAGGCAAGTGCTCTTACCACTATGCCACTCTTGTTTCCATGGCATGTGGCCAAAGGCGTGGCCATCTCCACGTGGCCAAATTTGTAGACCTTGGTGTAGCCTACCTGGAAAAAAATTGAAGGAAGGATATGAAGTAACTCTCCAAATCTTATTATTATTATTATTATTATTATTATTATTATTATTATTATTATTATTATTATTATTATTATTATCTCGCAGTATAAAACTTCAAAATGCTGTCCACATTATGAGTAGTATAGGGCACATAACGTAACCCACACCACTTGAGAAGCTATTCTTAGAAGTTAAAAAAGGTCGATACGAAACCTAATACAATCCTAATATACAGAATGATATGAATCTCTCTACTTAAAAAGCCAATTTAGAATATTATTAAATTCTTATACTCTGTAAAACCTACCCAAAGACATGATGATATAATTATCTCTACCAGAAGCCTATTTAGAAAATTATTCAGTTTTTATACCCTCATTATCTCTTATATACCTAAACGAGGCCATCATAATGTGGTTATCTCTACTAAAAGCCTATTTAGAATAATATCAAACTCTAATACTCTATAAAATCTAAGTAAAAACATCAGTAAACTTGTGTTTCTGGATTTCTAGAGAAAAAAAAACTAAAATCTGGTGTCCTTAGCGCCCTAACTAAGTATTTATCTTAAATGTTCTGCCAATGTTCAAAGTGTTTGAGATGAACGACTTCTGCATCCGCTCAAGTACGCCCCGTGCTCTCGCTCCAAGTAGCTTCCTCACCGACTTTTCAAGGTGTTTAGAGTAACCACCCAGTACGTCAATTATTACGTTGTACTGTTCAACCCTGTAACCAATGTACCTCTGCTTCAGCTCCCACATCATGGGCCCATACTTGAGTGTCTTTTCCTCATCTTTCTTAGCTCTACTCTCAATCCATGGGCAGCTCATTTCAATAATTGAAATGAGCTATTATTGTGCAGACTTCTTTCCTCTCGTGGCTGATAAGTCGCTTGTCGATCCGATTTGCTCTAACTTCGTTGTGCTCTGCATAGATGGGAATATCCCAAAACGCCTCACTCGTGGTGTTCTGGTAGGCTGGTTCTGGCATCACCGGTGAGTACCATGGAGGAACCTCTTCTATTAACCCATGCTCTCGCAGGAGCTCAAAAAACAGAATCTCCAAAGCTACATTATGCCTGTATAGGTACTTGGTTTGTGCCAGGGAGGAACATCCAGCCAATACATGTGCAACGCTTTCAGCTATCTTCCCACATAACCTGCATAGGACTTCGCCGTCGGTGGAGGTTTGCGTCTTCTCCTTTGAGTAGAGCTTCGTTGGTTACAACTGCTCATACAGTTTATACATGCCCGCGATGGTATATGTAGGGCATGAAGCCCAACCTTTTAACCATGTAAAGCAGCTGGTTATGCTTAGGCTCTCATCTTCCCATCTGATACGGAATAACTTTCCTTGCCACCTTTTGTCTTTAGCGATCTCCCAGAACTGCTTCTCTTGAGATTGCTTCAACAGATTCCCAGCTATTGCTGCAGTCACCACCTTTCCTTCTGTTGTAACACACACGGGATTTAGGGAGTCAAGCTGAAGTGTGATGTTGAGTTCTTCACCGTACTTAACTGCTTCCTTTACAAACGACTGGTGGCCTGATGCCATGGCGTGTTCTTCAAATTCTCTAACTGCTTTCACGGTCAGGTCCAAATTCTGATACAATTTCATTAGCGATTTGATTTTAGTGATCTTGTACTCGTGTTCTACTGATCGCAGGCCTCTACCCCCTTTCTCCCTCGGTAGATATAACAAAGAAGTTAGGCTAGCTGGGTGCTTGCCACCGTTCTCAACGATGATCTTCCGAGCTGCTCTGTCCACATCTCTAAACTCTGATAGAGGCCAATGCTGCGTGTTCACATTAAGTACCGCAGGACCAGGAGTGCATACTGATTAGTTGCCTGTACACGGTTTTATTGTTAATTTTATAATTATTATAATTATTATTATGGTTATTTTTCCACAAAATTCCATAAGGGGATTTCATTGATGACTGCCGCTTAAACGCTAGCCTAGCGTCTGTTTTAGAAAGTGATAATGGCGTGAGCTTGTAAATTAGTAATTTTAAGATCTTTTTAATAATTTTAGTCTATGTTAGTGGAATGTAAATTGGTCATATAATGCCTGCCGCTTAAACGCTAGCCAAGCGTGTGTCCGCTAATTTTAGAAAGTCGATAATGGCATGAGCTTGTACATTAGTATTTTAGGATCTTTTAACATTTTTATTTTATCAAAATTTAAGTCTATGATAGTGGAATGTAATTTGGTCATATGTTAATAAAGATTTTATTTCATAATAAAATTATTATTATTACTTTTATCTCAGTTTCGTAGTTATCAGCTCATTCATGTTTTTCTTTTCATAATCAGAATTTACTAACGTGAAAACATCTACCTTGGAAGACTTGCGTAGCAAGCTTGCTGATCTCTACAAACGCACAGCCAAGGTACCCACGTCAGTTTGGTCTTCGGTCTGTCAGGTGGAACTTGACCAGATCTACACTCGATTGTCATTGGTGAAAAAAGAAAAAATTCCAACTGGAACATTGCAGTCAAACCTGACAGATTATAGTGAGCTATTCACATCAAACAAGAAAGGTATTGTGCCTAAGAGAATTCTTGTGCAAGGGGAAACGGGAATTGGAAAGAGCACATTTGTTAAAAAGGTAGCGTTGGATTGGGCTAAACTCGTTGACGATAAGGACGTTGTAAACGAAGAAATGGCTGCTTTAAGCAAGGGCCGAGGGGGTAAGAAGCCATCACGTAAAGATCACGTGGGCGTTAGCCAGGCCGAGAGCAGCGAAGCAAGAAAACATGATGACAGCAGTGAGTGTCATATTGATGCGCTAAAGAAGTTCCAACTTGTTATTACTGTTCCTTTGAAATATGTGTCTAAATGCCAAAGTTTCAGCGACGTTTTAAGCTGTTCTCGTCTTATTCCAAAAGACGAAGAATCTTTAATAGATGATTTGTTTACGTACGTTTGTAACAACCAAGAGAAAGTTCTTCTGGTGTTTGATGGCTACGACGAGTATCGCACTGGAAGCGTAGCAGAAGCCCAATTTGGACCAAGAAGCACTTCTCCTATTTGTGAGATTTTCCACCGAAATGAGCTTAGAGACTGTACTGTCTTAGTAACCACGAGATCTTCGAGAGCTGATGAACTGCAAGAATCTGCCGATAAACACGCTAAGATCACAGGATTTTATGGAGGAGATCAATTTGCTTTTATGAAGAGGATGCTAGGTAGCAACAGCCAGGTATCTGAGCTAAACAGGTTCCTGTGGGAAAAGAGCCTGTTTTACCTTGCAAGAGTACCACTTCTGAATCTCTTTTTCTGCTTGTTGTTCAGGCAAGATAAGGAGAAAATGATGGAACTTGGCAAGAGAAAAACTCCATTATATCGAGCTATTATCCGATACATCTTGCAGTACAGCAACAAGAGACTTTCCCCTGCTAAAGTCTACAAAGTAAAAGAGGAAGATTATCAAGAAATCCTTACTGAAATAGGAAAGGTGGCGTTGGAAAGTCTTCTGAAGGGTAGTCAGGTGTTTGAATATGGTCAGCTGTCTGAGAAAGTACGTGGTGAAGAAAGTGTTATGGTGGGCCTCTTACAATTATCTGAGAACGAAGCAAGTTTGGAACCAACGGAGATAGTGTCCTTTATACACAAATCAATTCAAGAGTATTTAGCAGCCTGGTTTATCGCTAACAGATGTGTTCCCCAGGGTAATCTTGGTGTAATTGAAAAGCATGCCGCCACTTTGGAGGACTGTCGGTCAATTGCAAATGTTTTGCAGTTCGTGTGCGGTTTGTCCACGGAAGGAGCTGTAAAGGTGCTAACGCATTTATCTACTGTTCGCGCCAATGACTCGTCATTAGATTTTTCAAAGTTAATGCCAGTTGATGAAAGGGAAACAGACCTGCCCTGGGCTGGCTTTACCCTGCGGCATAGCCAGTTCAATGACCTGGTCCGAGATTGTTTTCAAGAAGTTTCATTGGCTCCCGATCTTATAGAGCATGTCTTTGGTTGCACCGGTGGAATCATCGTCCAAGAGACGCCAGTTGATCGCGGTCTAGTGCTTAAGCCGGAAGTTTTAACTCAGCAAGTAACACATTCTTGGGCTTTCTATTTTATTAACTGTCTTTCCGAGAGACGGCGATCGCTTTTGTCATCCGCCACCGCCAATTCAGTAGAGAACCTCTATCAATCAGCTCAATTTCTGGATCTCTTGCATATCCCCCTTAGAATGGTTAGGAATTCGAAAGAGCTAAAACTAGGAGACTTTTTAACAAAGTTTCGCCTTTGTTCTTGTACGCGTTGCACTTTCGCTTCCGTTCTTTGCTGCACTGATGGCAAAATGATGGTGTACATCACAGACTTGGACCTTATGTGTGATAAACATACCAGGATGTTTACTGAAGCTGCGGCTGTAGTTTGTGATCAATCTGTTTCTGCAAAAATGTGTTCAAGCCAACCATGTTTAAAATTCTTAACATCCTTAAGCTGCATTTTCGATGGAAACCGAGAATTGCCGAAAGAACTTGGTGTCATGCTTAGAAACTGTAAACATTTGCAAGGAATTAGGTTTGGCGGAGACGGTGACTACGCAGTTTATTTTCTCGAGAAATTAGCACTTCCCGGAAAATTGTGTTTGACCATTAATGTTAACGGAGATGGATCAATTTCCTGGGGTTCTGTGAACGATTTTCCATGTTTTCCCTATACAGCACCAAGACCTGAAGAAAGTTTATGTCTTATTGCGGGCTTGCTTTGCACCTATTCTTTTGAAACAGCGATGGCAATCATAAGCAGTATCTCGCCTGAGAGATTGGGAGAAGTTTCACTTAGAAATGTCAACCTCACCACCTCCGCAGCTGCGACTCTCGGTAAATCACTTTCTAAAATGACTTACTTACGAAGGCTTCAGTTACGAGGGCAGCGTTATCGTCATGGCTGCAGTTTTCTGAAATTGAATACTCTTTTTGAAGGATTTAACAATGTACGGTGTCTAGAAGAACTTTATTTATCAGATTTTTGTGTCGTTGATTCCTTTGCTCCACTAACCGAGAAATTTCGCTTCTTTGCTGATTTAAAAATGTTAGTGCTTGAAGACGTAAACTTGGATGGAGATGGTTTGTGTCTTCTACTGGAAGGTTCTCGATTCCTTCCAAATCTGCAACACCTGGATCTGTCGCACAATCCACTTGGTCGTGCGGTAAGAGCTATCGCTTCCTACCTTGACAAACTTCCTGAGCTTAGGGAGCTTCTGATTCATAATAGGTCAAGAGATGGCTCTGAAGACTTGAAGTACGTTTGGAAAGCTGCCAAAGAATTACGTCCTGAGATTTCAGTAAAATGGGAAATGATGATGCTAGATTATGTAGACTAGGGAAACTCCAACGTTTCCTGCTGTCTCCGCTAGACGATGATCGTCGAATTCGGCTTCCTCGAAGCATGTTAGTTTTCTTTCTCTACTAAACCACTATTGTGATGTTTTCTTTTAATTTCTAATTGTTCACGTTGCAAAAAAGGAAATTGCAATGTCGTGACAGCTCCTTTAAATACTTCCTCGGTTACTGAAACGCCAAGAAAACAGTAGGTCAGGTAAAATCGCAAGTGCATTTGACATCCTTAAGTATTTTCTCTCTTTCTACTGAAATAGTTTTTAAGTTCTGGGGGCTGTTTCTCGAAAGTCCCGATAATTAACGGGCCCGGTAAGCTGTCCCCGTTTACATTAAGGATCGAGGTTTCGATAGCTTTGCATCTATCATGATAAAACTATCAGTTAATGAAACAAAATGGAGTAGTTTGCTAGCCAGGACCCACGCTCTTATTCTTTATATTTCGACTTGAATATTTGATTTCGGGCCCGTAAAGTTACTGGGACTTTCGAGAAACGGGCACCGTGAGCCCCAGGCAGTTTTACTGATGATGATTAAGGTGCAATACGAAACAGTCAGTTTGTCTTTCCACAGCCTGTTCCAAGCGTTCAGATAGTGGAGAATTGCGCGAAATGGAGACAAACAAAAGCGGAAGAGAGGAAGATGGAGAGAGAAGCCTTTCCCTCCCTCCTCCTTGTTATCTCCACTATCTGAACGCATGTAACAGGTTAATCTTCATGGGATGATAGATTATTTCTTTAAAAGAACTTTTTGATGTGCCGATTAGCTTGCCGAACATTACAAATGAGAAATAACAATTCTGTACTCATTTTTTTTCCTACTTGTTATCACTTTTTTTATTGTGTCTTAAGATTACGAGTGGTCACTCTCCTGTGAACTGTGAGCGAAATACGCGAAATATGCGCAAGGAGAGGCAAAACGCGTGTCACCTTATGTAATAAAGATTAAAATCCCTGCGCAGTGTAGTTGCTTAATGTTAATTTGAAAATTTTAAAAACGACACCGTTCAAAAGAGTCTTAAACCCGACGTTTCGGCAATGCTGCCTTCTTCAGGGTACAAGAATGAATACCGTTAAAACTCTTTTGAACAGCGTCGATTTTACAATCTTCAAATTAACGCGTGTCACCTTCCTTACGGCTTGCGGATTTCACATGTCCTCGCTCTACTATTTCTGGGGAAATGAGGGACCGCCCGTAGTTTAGTGTGCCTTCAGACTCGTGCAGTGAATGGTCAACTGTCGTAGGGGCTGATTACAGGAAAAGTTTTCCGAGAGCTCAGCAAGTTGCAAAAAAAATGAACTTTGTTATTACGTGACATCCGAGACAGCTCGGTTGGCCCAGATCCCAGTACTGTGGTGTCGGTATCGCGGCTGATCGGGCTGGAAAATTCCATCTAATCAGACCCACCGGTTTGCACCAGCAACAGGAAAACAACGAGGCTTAACAACTAAACAGCGAGTAACTTAGCTAAGATATAGTTTTTATTTCGTCTGACTCTCTTGCGTCATACTTTGCATAAAAAATGCCACAGTGGTAAGCCAGTTTTACTTAATGACGGACCTGGAGGGGCCGTGTAACACACTGCTCATGCGCAGTGCTTCCAATCACTATAAACCAATTATAAACCAATAAAATCCCCTTCACAGATTGGGCCAGACGAGGTGACTGTAGTCACTTTATTGGTGTGATGTTGATCTCGTCTTAACCTCCTTATTCCACTGAAGATTTATCAGCGTGAAAATTTAAGCGTCATCCCGTAGGCTAGGCTTTATGAAGTCGATATCTTTTTAGACGGTTTGCTTGACCCCTTGCTTAAATCAAAGAAAGACTATCGTCAACTCGTGGTTACGTTGTTTAGAAAATAATCAATTAGTTATCACCTCTGGTTTTCCCACATTGTCGGGCGACATGAAAATCTTTTTTATTGCAAATATCCTTTACAGATGAAAACAAGGTGTAATGAATAATGTGAAAAGAGAAAATGTTAGGGAATCCCCCATTTTGAACAGTTGAGAGTTTTGGCATGTCGCTAACGTAAATATTGCGTGACAAAGGTTATGTGAAACAGTCTTTTTTGGTTTTTCATTAGTTAAAGCAGTGATAGACTTTCTTGTAATGAGTCTTAATTATTTGTCGGCCAGTATTTGACGAAGTTTCCTGT
Source organism: Porites lutea (assembly GCF_958299795.1). Lineage (NCBI taxonomy): Eukaryota > Metazoa > Cnidaria > Anthozoa > Scleractinia > Poritidae > Porites > Porites lutea. Next base: position 39,768,120 of record NC_133202.1, read on the forward strand.
AGGGAGTGCGAATTGTAAGGTATTGAAACGTACAAACAAAGTTTCGCGCATGCAAGTTTAATAAGTTAAGATTTTTGTTTTGTCGTAGTGTACACAGTTCAACAGCGACTAAGCTTTGTCATCGTTACTTGTGAATACTGTAACAATATTTTTCAATACACAGGGATCTCATTTATTGATAAGTAGCAAATATAGTCGCATTAACCATTCCGTTCCAAAACTAATCGAATTAATATTTGGCCCTAAGCCTATTTAATGCGTAATTAATTTTCTTTGAATTATTTCAATATACTTCTAAATCACAAAGGTAAACAATTATGTCCAGTAAAGGTGAGGGCATAAAAACGCCCTTAGCAATGGTTTAATGCAAATAAGGAAAGAGGAAAGGGCAAGGGGAGGAGGAGGGAAAAAGTAATTTGTTCACATGGCGAGTGTGTTAGAACGAATGACTGCGTTGCAACAAAGGTCACATGTAATTAAAACTCCAGAACAGTAGATCAGGGTTCAATACGTTAACATGAGTCAACTCCCAATCCTAGGCTGTCAAGTTACGCAGTTTTTCTCACGTGTTCAGATCGATTACATAATAATAAGATATTTCTTAGCAACAAGAATCCAAAGTAGCTAAGAATACCAAGGAGAAAAACATAAAAATTCTACATCAACGTCTAATGAATAATGTGAAAAGACCGCATTTTGAACAGCTGAGAATTTGCGCATCTCGCTAACGTAAATATTGCGTGACAAAGGTGATTTGAAAATATTTTGTTTTGTTGCTTCATAAGTCAAAGCAGTGATAGACTTCCTCCTAATGAGTTTTAATTGTTTTTCGGAAAATATTTGACGAAGTTTCCCGTAGGGAGTGCGAATTGTAAGGTATTGAAACGCATAAACAAAGCTTGGCGCATGCAAGTTTAATAGGTTAAGATTTTTGCTTTGTCGTAGCGTACACAGTTCTACGTCGACCAAGCTTTGTAATCGCTAGGATGAATACTGTAACAACATTTTGCAATAGACAGGGATCTCATTTATTGATAAGTGGTAAATACAGTCGCATTAAACCATTCTGTGTGCAAACTAATCGAAAAAATATTTACAAGGTTACAGTTGTTGCTCCCTACTTCAAATTTCTGAACCAGCGATAGATCGCAGCGAACACTCCCAAAAGTAACGAGCCAGCGATATACCTCAGTCAGTGATATATCCCTAACAATGTAACTTTGAAAACACAGAAACGCGTTGCATTTTATGACCGGTGCCAGCCTTCGGCTAGGCCCCGGTAATGATAGAAATTCAGATTATAAATATACTATCCTTGTTCTGGAAACACAATACTTTTCTTGCTGTTTATTGCACTTTATTAACAGCTATTTAGGTATATATTTAAAAACAAAAAAAACAAATAAAACAGCAAAACAAATAAGCAAACAAAACAAAACAAAAAAGAAAAAAAAAGGAAGAAGGGAAAAAGAAGGTCGTTAGCAGAGTTTGAACCCGGTGCCTCCGAGTTGATGGACCTCACATAGCCACTACGCCATTGAGGATGATCAAGTGGTTTGGGTGAGAAGTCTCAAATTTAATGCGTTTTCCATGGAACTTCCGCCGGCAAACGATCGAGCCATTCTTAACCGATTGAAAAAAAAGACTCGAAGCAATCGGATGAAATTAAGGCTAACTGAAACCAGGCTAATGACAGTAAAAAACAATGTAAAAGCATTTCATGGCAATGAAAGAACATATGCGATACAAAGACGACACAACTCCTCCGCGAAGTAGGACGCAAAACATAAGCTTATGTTTTCTTATCTCGATTTCCGCTGTCATTTTAAAGCTAATGCTCAAAATCACATCCATTTCCCCCCGTGACCTTGGGGAGTACTTAAGAAGAAGAAGAAGTGCCTTTATTTACCATACATTCATTCATACACATAACCTTCTACATTACTACAAGGTAGGAGATGAAGCCAGCGTCGAAGTTGAAGGAGTCGAAGAGCAAATGCTCATTTTCTCGTCAAGTTTAACGCCTGGACGAGTCATAGGCTCTTGAATCGTACTAATCTGAAAGATTCCTGCGTGTCTTAAATTTGGTAAGACCTCTTTCCTCTGACCGTGCTGTAGCGCACGATGCACGCTCTTAGCAAGGAATTTGATGCCACCGAACTTTGGCCAGCGCGTGCTTCTTTGGAAACGATAGATCTTCGCTCTTTCGAGTTCGGACCCGATTAATTACGAAGTGCGTCTACTACGAGTGAGCGAGTGACTCATTTGCATATCCCTGTCCCTGCAATAACTCGTGGTACGCTCGCCCGTACCCACGAGTTAAAAATATACTGGAACACTGCCCTGGTAAGAGCTAAGAGAACCAGACTTTCTTTTGCTCATAGGCGTCCAGAAATCCGGGAAAACTGGATAAAATTGGTTCATTCAGGTCTGACTTTTACACATGATAAAGGTTTTTAGATCGTTTTCAACGCCTATAGTCCCTCGTTGACTTTCTGCGTCGTGCCGTGGAGTATCTTGTGCATAAAATTCCTTGAGGACACTATGAGATCTGTAAGTACAGTATGTTGCCCAGTATCCGGAGGGTACCAGTATCCGGACACTTAAAACAAAAACTCAATTTTTGAGGCGCCCTTTTCAGTTATTGGTAAACGAAGTATTTAGAATGAAAGCTGGATATTTCAGCTTTAAGATGAAGGTTTTGGCGAGTTGAAAGCTTGCGAAACAGTCGCAGAGGACGTCGTTCTGTTCAGGTGAATAAACATTTCATGGCTAATATTTACGCTGTTTACGGCGCAGTAAAATTAGTGCCGCTCAGAAAAGGGAGGGTAATATGTGATATTTTCAAACAAACGGTTTTATATTTAAAGTGAAGATACTTAAAGAAGTCGGGTTCTCAGAAAGTTTATATCATTCTTTTTGAAATTCGATTTGTTTGGAATAACGGAGCCCAGAGACATTCACTAAGTATTGATGTCAGGTTGCCCAGTATCCGGACAGTTTTTTCTTTGCTGTACAGAATCGATGAATTAGCTGCGTACATTATCCCGATAAGATTTATTTCATATCTATAACTATAATTAAAGCTTAGGATATATGATATAGTCGTAAAATGTAATTCTACTCAATTCCGTACGGAAATTTTCTTCACTCATTCGGAGGCGAATCGTGTGCGCCGCTTGTTTCCCGTGACCGCATTTTCTATATATGACCGAAAGCGTCGGAGTTGAACCTGGAATTCTCATACTTTCCCCAGTTGTGACTGCTAGAATGGGGTTGCAACGGTCTAAAAAATGTCACAAAGGGATTGAGAGATGTGAAAGAAGGAGGACTTAGTGCTAGAAAAACAGGCTTATTGTAGGGTCTGTAGGAACTGAGCATGAAGAAATCAACACTGCAGGTCAGACTTAATAGGAGAGTGACCTTTGACCGTCCCATTGAGGTTCCTTCCCCAAGCTTTTTTTTTTAAATAAAAAATGAAGGAAAAAAGTCTTTTGCAGATTAGCTAATTGAGCTAGCAAACCGCGGCTTCGGCATGTCCACGGATGCCTTCCTTACATGATCAGTGAAAAAGTTCCTAGACAAGGAAGTAAGAATTATGCCATTTAACAAACGCTCGCGTTCCCCACCATACCCCAGTCATTTGTTATGTTTTATTTCACGATGCTAGGTTATATTTTTGGAATCGATTGCCAGGCTACTTTGCAAGTGCAAGAGAAGCTTATAAGTCGCTTGGCTGTCGAAATTTATGTACAATTACGTTGTTATTGTTGTGTCCGGATACTGGGCAACACAGGAACGCTGCAAAAATATTAATTTCGCGATGGAAACAAAGGTAAAAAAGTTAAACTGTCCGCCGTCATATTAAGGACTAAGGGAAAGTTCATTTAATATGACAAGGGGGGGGATGAAGATATTGAGGGGCGGCTCCGAAAATTTTTAGACACCCGAAGGGGGGGCTCTGAAAAAATTGTTGCGCTAGGAGGGGGGGGGGCTCCGAAAATTTGTATACTTCAAAACCAACACATGACATCATCATGCAGATCGGATGGTTTTAAAATTAACAATTTAATGACCTGTGCAACTCAGCTATATCACGTGGTTTACAGATATAACAAATGTAGTCTCAGTAATCATTACTCTCTTGTTCATCCCAAAAATGCTTTAGAAAATTGTATCACAACTGTATCTCAAGTTTGTCATAGTATAAACCATTGAAGACAATAACGGTAAATATATTTGATACAGTCTAGCGATCTATTTTCAGGGGAGCAAAGGAATTGAAGGAGGAGGGGGGGGGGGCTCTGAAATTTTTTCGACTACCAAGGAGGGGGCTCCTAAAACATTGAACCACTAGCAAGGGGGGCTGCTAAAATTTCAAGCTTCGAGTTTAAATATCTTCATCCCCCCCCCCCCCCTTGTCATATTAAATGAACTTTCCCTAAATAGATTTTCTCTGGGCCAAATTTCAGAGCTCTTGCGACTAACAAAGGAAAGTTATTGCAATGTTAAACTGAAGTGTCCGGCTACTGGGCAACATACTGTACATATTGATTGATATATAGATACAAGAGTACAATTTTCGTTCTCCTGAAAAATGTTCTATTTATCCAACGAAATTTTTGTGCGCCTTCCTGAACATGCATGAGCTACAACACAGCAGACAATAGTCAACTTTTATTACTTAAATTTCCTTTTTATCAAACTTGGCACAACACAGGCGAGGATACTGACCGTTTTCCTAAACGAGCGTCAAAGGCGTAAGCTTCTAGGGGGCTCCGGGAGCATGCACCCCGGTAAAATTTTCAGTTCTACCTCCAGTCTCGTACCCAGTCGCTATTTATGTGTTTCTGGGGTGAGAGAAGACTGGGGGTTATTTTGAGCCGCGCGGGGACTTATGGGAAGGTCGAAGGAAAACACCCCCAAAGACACACGCGAAGACACGAAGCTGCGAGGTGGTAGCTTAATAGAGCCGTGCGCAATTGTTCCAGGGGCAGAAAAAATCTCGAATCGATAATCACTGACAGACGGCTATGACACTGATGAGCCCCAATAAGGGCGAAACAGCTGTCCATGGCAGCCACTGCCCGCATAATGTGGCTGTGCGCATGCGTGAGGTACTTGCCAGCCCGGGTGTTGGTGTATGTGTGCCCACTGCTTTAGTTTACTGGTAACTCGTGATCCACCTTCCCCGCGCATGTCGTGGTAGAACTGCTGTGCGGTTCCCAGCCAACAACTCCCAAATGTGTTGTGTGTAGCTGGCGCTTGATAGACTGCTTTGCATTCACCTCGGCAGTAAAGGGTTTTAGAGAAGCGTCCATTGATTAACCCAACGGCTTTGCCATGCTCGCCACGCCCAATAAGGGCGAAACAGCTGTCTGTGGCTGCTACTTCCCACGTGATACGGCTGTGCGCATACGTGAGGTACTGGTCCGGCCGTGGGTTGGTGTATGTGTGCCCCTGGCGTAAAGTTTGCACTATTTTCAAGGCAATTTTCGCTAATGTAAGTTCAATCTATTGTCATCAATTACTGTATCTCATGACATTTCTGAACAATTAAACAGCGCGCGCGAATAGGTAAAATTTTTGCTCGTTGGCAGTTAGCGATAGTTATAACTAGTAGTATTTTAGAAAAAGGCCTATTGACAGCCATACATTGGAGATTTAAAAAGCTCTAATAAAAAGATAGGATCACCATGCTTGTTTTTGCCCTGCGTCCCCGTAATTCTAAGTGTATTTTCCCGGTTACGCGAGAAATGTTCAAAACTTGAACAACCGTCATAAATTCTTATTGTATAGCAAACACTATTAATTTTACTAAAACTTAGGGCTCATTTAATAGCATTGTCTGGGCAATACTTTTTCAGGTATAAAGTGACTTCGAGTTGCCTGATCTTAGAAAAATGAAAGAAAATTGGACAGTTTTAACATTATCTCATAACACTTTGTAAGATGATTTGACAAGATGATTTATTGAACTCAGATCAGTTTTACATGACATAAAAGTTAAATTTACATAGGCATCTAAACACAGTACAACTAAGGAATACAAGAAAAAAGGTAACAAAGTGGAGAGCGAGTTTGGATCATCCAAATCGCAAAGGCTAATCTAGTGGATGACCCCTGCATTAAAATACAATTACAGACAGAACTAGGAATATATATACATATTTTTTTTATAAAAAGTATTTCTTCATGCGCTATAATTAATTAGAATAACAATTGAGGCTAGAGTTCTTAAGGGTTTTACGAAATATTCCAAGAGAATTTGAATTAGTTATACTTGAAGGCAAGGAGTTCCAAAGGCAAGGACCAGGACGAGGTTGGTATATTGGGTAGTATTTACTAAGGTTACATAAAGATTTCTATTACATATCTCGTTGAATAGGAATGAACAGAACAAGTAAATTTGAAATATTCACTGAAACAGGGGAGTAACAGTCTGCATGACCACTGATAAACAAAAGAGAGTATCTGTGATTCAATGACATCATTGAGCTTAAGTAGGTTGAGAGATTTGAACAGAGGCTCAGAATGGGATTTTGGTTCGGAGAAAGATATTATTCTGATTGCTTTTTTCTGGATAATAAATAATTGTGTTGGAAATGAGAGAAAGGTTAAACCCCAGACATGGACACCATAAGTGAGGAAAGGATAGATAAGAGAGTAATAAAGCATGACAAGAATATGGTTGTCTACAAAATGTCTCACTTTTGACAAGATACCTACTGTTTTTGATAGTTTCAAACAAAGCTCATTAATATGACTTTTCAAAGTTAAGTTGGAATCAAATGTTAAGCCTAGGTACTTAGTAGAGCCAACTTGTTTAATAAGTGCATCATCAATTTTAATTCTTAATGACTGTTTAGGTTTAAGTTTACTGGAATGAAAAAAAATAGTTAGTTTTAGAGATAGCTAATCGATTACATTTCATCCATTCGGCAACAGTTTTTAGTTCATAATTTAGGTTTGCTTCAAGGTGACTAAGGTTTTTGCTAGAAAAATAAAGATTAGTATGATCAGCAAATAGATGAAATGCTAGAAAGCTAGAAGTATTGGGCAAATCACTTACATATAATAAGAATAAAAGGGGATCCTTGTGGAACACCCCAAGTGACCGGTAAGAAAAGTGAGTTAGTGACTGGTAAGGAAAGCGAGTAACTCCAAATACTGAGTTTCATGTCATTCATATTGAGGTAATGCCACTTCCAGCATCCAAATTTTTTCCAACATTCTTCGTGTGGTTATAACGTGTGAAAAGCACCAATAAACGGGTCACTGTTCTCGCGCAGACGCCCCGATTGGCTCCAGTCTCGCGTCATTGCAAAAAGACAACAAAGGGACAAATACTTTTAGCATTTAAGGTAGCTCGACCCAATATTTTGGGAGGTACACCTTCCATCTTTGAATCTCTCATACTTAAAGGAACAGTATCCCGTTACTGCGCATGCACCAAACTTTGATTTTTGGACAGGATGTCGCGAAATCAAAAGATGCGAGGAGAGTAAGAGAATCTTGAAAAATCCGTTTGCATCGCGCTTGGCCGGGTTCAATACGACACTAAAACTTCTCAGGATTATAGATCAATGATATTTTGTTCCTGCTAAGTTTTTATTTGGGCAAAATCTGGATTTTTTGGCGTTACTTTTGTTGCCGTTGGCCGGAGGACCAAAAGATTGGAAGCACTTTGATGCCGATTGAAGGCTTATTTCTTCTGCTAGCTTCCATACGAGCTCAGATAATTGTGAAAGGAATAACAGAAATGAAACAGCAACAATAAAGACTTTAAGAAAGAAACCGTTGAGACATTGATATGACTGAGGAGATCTTGTGGAGGGGAGCTTCGTGAAGCAGAATGTTTTGCAACGACGCGTTAGTAAACTTTTAAATGAATCTCCTTACGGCCGACAAAATCGAACAAACAGGCGCTAGACGTTTTGAAAAACTAGTGACATGAATAGTAATATCATTCTTGACTAATCTTTATGATGATTCATAGCGTTGAGATTGCATTTTTATTTATGTCTTTCAAACGTTTGAGGCTAGAACGTGAGCAAATCAGGCAGATATTACTGGACTTGGAGCGATTGACCTCTGACACGAGTTTCAAATTAGAAAATATGTTTTTAAAGCGAGCGGAACGAGATTTTCGGGTCGCGAGGCGGCCCAGCCAGCGATAAAATCGCGATGAGTCTTCGAACCGCGAGCCAAATTTTTATATAAGACGAAAGACTTCTTCGAAAGTCTAAATTATTACTTGAGAATATAAACAACAAATCTCTGTCGGCGGTGCGGTCCGGAAGGAAATCTTGTCGAGTCAATTTGACAGTTCTATTGTCTTTTGAAGAAAAAACAGATGACGCTCGCGCGTGCGCATTATCGGGACACTGTCCCTTTAACCAAACTGATCTTTATTGTAAAAACATTATAACATATGTATTACACATAGACTTGTGATATTATTTTTTGGACGATCGGAATAAATATCACGTGAAAATGACATCACAATGGTTTTAGCTCTAAATCGAATTTCTGCCTTTGACAGCATTTTCTTTGAAAATGCGCTACTTTGGGGCTTCGTCTTCTGTTGTGCAAAGTTTCACAAAAATCTACAAGAGGAATTTGGAGATATCTTTGAATTTCTACCAAAAGGGTATAAATTATGCATGAACTGAAGGCTGGACTTAATGCAGACAAATTTGCTCTTTTTGGACGCCACCGAAAAGTTTTTACCACTCATTCGTTTTATGAAATGACCTTGATGCACTCTACAACCGGCTTACCGCAAGTAGACTTACGCGATTTCGAAAAACCATGAAAACATGTAAATCAGTCAAACGCAATGCTCTTTATTTAATTTCTAGGACTACTTTCACGAAATCAGCCATTAATCCAAAATTCGTCGATAGATTTTCGTTAGAAAATATCAGTGCTGCAATTGATCAGTGTACTACAAAATCCCCGAATTTCGTGTCCATTGAAAACTTTTTAAGTTGTCTAACGCATGCGCAAAATTGAGTAAATATTGCAGCAATGTCATAGATCTGGCTAAGTTTTTGCTCTGGGATTTCCTATTGTCTCGAGTTTAGCACAACAACAATTCCCATGCAGCACGGGAGAATTTACCGCGCTTGGTTGCCCTCAGAATGCTGTAGAAAGGGAGAAAATAGGGAGTTTAAGGTGGCTCGATACAGTTTTTCGGATCAATACGTCCCAAGTTTGAGCATAAACTACGTCGCGATAAACAAAGTTTTGGAAAAATTGCCACCACAGTTGTATTAGATAAGGATGAAAATTTGTTATGATCAGGGTTGCAACGGCATCGGAGTTGTCATAGCAACGAAATGACGCTATTACCTATTTTACTTGTAGCAGCATATCTCGGCACTAGGAACTGTTCTTCGAAAATCATTCACGGGAGCTTTTTCCTTCAATAGCAGCCTCGATGTTCGTGAAGTTTAAGCGAAATCTGTAATAGCGTGATCGAGATATTTTGGGATAAAGTTTTATTGTTAGGAACAAAGTAAAAAAATGGACAATATTGTTGTTTGGCCGTTATCTGTAGCAAATGAAGCGCTTTTGACATGCAATTTCACCTCATAGTAGTTTCAATCTTTTTAAAACCGTGTGTGAAAGATCATGGGAGATAGCTCCAGCCGATTGCTAGAAAGAAGGGTTTAATTAGTGTGTATGGAAGCGCCCTTGTTAGCGGTTTTGTAAACATTTTCGTCTTCTTTGACAAATTACCGAATAATTTTTAAACCGCTCGATAGATTTTTTTGAAAATTTAAGATTCTTGAGATTAACCTTCCTTTTATATGACCTTTTAGTTTCAAGGTTATTGATATATTGTAAGGCAGTAAAATAAGGGCTACAATTCGTTACTTTTTTATCAAAAGTTTCGTCATTACAAGTAGAAGCCTCTAATTATTCAAGGCATTGTCTCCAAGTTTCATTTTCACGTGAACAGCAGTAACTAACAATGCATTTGGAATATACAAAAATGCTAGCTATTGTTGTGCACGAAAATATGAAACTTGGACACAATACCTTGAATAATGAGAGGCTCACACTTGTAAACACAAAATTTCTGCCAAAATATTAGCGAATTGTAGCCCTTATTTTACTGCCTTACAATATATCAATAATCTTGAAACTAAAACGTCATATAAAAGGAAGGTTAATCTCAAGAATCTTAAATTTTTTAAAAAATCTATCGAGCGGTTTAAAAATTATTCGCTAATTTGTTAAAGTAGACCAAAATGTTCAAGAAACCGCTAACAAGAGCGCCTCGATACATACTAATCAAATCCTTCTTTCTAGCAATCGGCTGGAGCTATCTCCTTGATCTTTCACACACGCTTTTGAAAAGATTCAAACTACTATGAGGTGAAATTGCATGCCAAAAGCGCTTCGTTTTCTACAGATAACAGCCAAACATCAAGATTGGCCATTTTTTACCGTATTTGTAACCACAAAGTCTTTTTCGCAAAATATCTCGATAACGCTCTTACAGATTTCGCTTAAACTTCACGAACATCGAGGCTGCTATTGGAGGAAAAAGCTCCCATGAATGATTTTCGAAGAACAGTTCCCAGTGCCGAGATATATTGCTGCAAGTAAAATAGGTAATAGCGTCATTTCGTTGCTATGACAACTCTGATGCCGTTGCAACCTTGATCATAACAAAGTTTCATCTTTATCTAATACAACTGTGGTGGCAATTTTTCCAAAAATTTGTTTATGGCGACGAGTTTTATGCTCAAACTTGGGAGGTATTGGCCCTGGAAAACTGCATCGAGCCACCTTAACATACGGCGACTACGGACTACGACTACGGTTAAACATGCTACTGCGCATGATCACAACCACGTGACTGTTCGTTTTCCCCGCGTAGTCCTGCGGCTACGGTGAGTTGTTGAGCTGTTTCGCGTAGTCGGGACTACGGAGAACATTTTGCTCGTATTTTGCCGTCTCGGTAATTCAGAATCTCGTCATTTCGTTTAAAAAGTTTACAATTCACCTGGTTTAAGTGAGAGGGAAGCGAAATATGTAAGTTGTGTCTAATTTCTGCTCAAATTTACGCTTTTAATCCACTGTTGTGACCTCATTTTTATCTATCTAAGCTCTTATTTGCTTATTTGAATAAGCTTAGCTGTTTATACGCAGAATTCCGATTGACGGCCGAGGAGAAGAGAAATCATGCAGGTAATTTACTTTCTCTTCGCACTTGAAAAGTTTCAATGTTTGTTCGAACTGATTATTGTGTCTTTCTACTTGTGTAACCTTTGTTTATGCGAGTTTTTGTATCGCATTTGCTGAATGAAAATGATGTAAACATCTTCGAGACAATCGAAACTCGGCATTTGAATACTTCAAATTAAATCAGATCAGTAGTCGGAGAAGTCCATCTTCTAAATCTAATAAATGAGCTATTACTATTTCTGTCTATTTCTTTAATATTTGACTTAAAAGTTATGGGCAAAAAAATAAAACCTGTGTAACCAAAACTTTGTTTACCAATTTCACCCGACGTAATTGCTTCCTTCAAGTATGGAAGAATTTGTTCATTGTTCTAAAGATAAGATCACATGCAAAACTGACTTGCATTTTTGTGAACTGTGATCAAAACAAGAAAATCTTTGCGTGTTGTTTCCCTCTCCGCCTCTTCTCTCGTAGTCTACTGTCTGTAGTGCAATCTTAACGTTCTATATTTGCACGACTCAACCCAGTGCTACGAACAAAGGACAACGCTCGTCCAGCCGTAGTTCGTAGTCCGTAGTCTCCGTATCTTAAACTCCCTAATAATAGCGAGTACAGATTACGGAGAGCAACCAAGCGCGGTTGTTACCTTTCGTAAAAAATCCCCGTCACGTTTAATACTGTCCTAATGTTATGTGCAGGAGGTGATGTGCATGCAGGGATGTCAGTAAAACGCAGGGTCGGGTTCGGGGCCGGGGTGGGGTTTTTAAAGGATGCTTATTTAGGGTTAGGTTAAGGGTTAACCCTAACCCTAAAACAGCATTCTTTTTAAAAGAAGACCATCAAAAAGATAGACCCTGGCCTCAGCCCAGACTCCGCCTTTTACTGACACCCGATGCGTCGTGATCATGAAAATCCCCGCCACCTTGTGTGGTCTTATTTTAACTCTCAAACACTCTCGTAAGACTTTGTACGCCATCATCAACTACTATAACTCTCATTTGATCTCGGCTCTTTTTTCGATTCCCTTTGTAAATAAGCGCGTAAGAGAGAATGTATAAGAACTGCTAAAATTGATCTCAGCTTACATCTTTTAAGCTTAGCCTGCATGTTCCAGGCTCTCAGATTGTGGGGAAGACGCGAAAGAAAAAGGCACGCGATCCCGTATTATTTTCTTGTTTGCTCTTTCCAATTCAGCGGACCAGACTATCTCGGAGCCTGGAACAGGCTATTTTAAGCTGCACAACATTGTATAGCGCATTGTATTTGACTCTTGTTCGCTTATATGTGTGTGCAAATAAGTTTGGTTCAATGGGTTTAGTTATGTGTAAAATGTTAGCGACATTTAGAAAACGATGTCGTATCAAATAAACGAAAGCAGTTGTGGTCTATAATGTAAGAGAGAATACCTCATTCTCTCTTGGTGGAACTGATCGCTATATTGATTTGGCAGAATAAAGTTTAATTAAGTTATGTTAGGATAATCAACACTGGATTGTTGTTGAGCTTTATGTAAGGATTATGGACCTGAAGCGAGGGGTTATGTAATTTATTCCCCTCTAGAGCGCTGCCCTAGGGCTGCGCCCTCGGGCTACGCACTACGGGAATAAATCACATAACCACGAGCTGAAGGCCGATGCTAAATATATGTGGTATTACCTTACCTAGGGTGAGTTGTCGTCCTTTTGCCTGAAAAATGGTATTTTGATCGATTTTGAGGGTTTTGTGTTCCCTTTTTTCTGTCTTTACTGTTCCTCTTACATATTTAGCGATATACCGCTACAAGTGAAGCAAACGGTAAATATAGTATATTTACCATAAAATTGCATCGGTTACACAGACAGATTGTGTGGTTTCCCTGTGGTATCCTGTGAAATGACTTTACCCTGGAACAGCTGTAATAGTAACGGGTGTGCAATAGCAGGTTGCAGGCTTCCATTCTAGTTAGAAATTGTAAGACTGTACATTGGTTGCCCTGTTGTGTGGACGGAGGGGTGGACGGAAGGACAGACGGACTTACGGTCACGTGACTACCAGAGATATAGACAAATTTTCTTAGCTATCTAAGAAAAAGAACTTGCTTGTTTCCACGATACATAATAAGATCCAGCAGCCTCAAAGCAGGACACAAAACGTGTATAGAAATAGGCAATAAAGAGAAATGCATTTAACTGTTTTTTACGCAGAGCTTTGTTAACTGGTAACTTCTGACGAACAAAATTTTGGCGCTTTTCACCGCTCTGGTAAAATGCTGGAAGATAATTGGTGGCTCGTGTAGACTGTGAAGCATATTAAGGACCTTACGATCTGACAACGGCGACGTCCATGAAAACGTCGCAAAAAAATAGACTTCGCATCCTTTTAAACTTTTTCGCGAGTTCAGACAGAGATGGTAGAATTCATCGCCTTGCCGTTCCCGTTCTCAAGTAAACTTAAAATTTGGTCATTTCACGTCGTAGTTTAGCAGGGACAGCAAAGAAATGTACAAAAGCACCTGCAGAGTAGTTGTTTTGCTCATTAAACCTATTGCTTTTTGTTGACGTTCTCCTTGCCGTCGCCGTTGCAGTTTCGTAAGCTCCCTATTAAACGACGACGGCGACGGCTACGTAAACGTCATTTAAAAAGTGAATTCGCGCTTATTCAAACTTTATTGCGCTTATTCCATCTCGTTTTATTTCGTCAAATGTTGGCAAATTTCTTGAAGTTGAAGCAACAGAGAAGCATAGCGCAAGTGGCAAAAGAATTGCGGTTTGCAACTCGCTCGCGAGTTCTCTCGCGTGTCGCGGACTCGCTCAATGTAAAAAGCTTGCTCGCAGGCTTGTGCAATTAACAATTATTAGTACAGGTCGCGAAACATTTTAAAAAATGACTGAACAATACTTACCCAACAACGCAACCCTGCATAGCATGTACAATAGCATACCAAACCCACAAATGCTCTATTGCTGACCATTAGAATCGCAGCTCCAGAACTGCCAAGAAGAGCCTTTGCGCGCGCAAAAGAAACTTAGCATGGTTAATTGTTTATGACATCACTGAATTTTAAAACCTCACTCTTGAGAGAAGAAGAACGTGAAAGAAATTTAACGGAAGATTATATAGAGTGGTGAAGTGATTTTTTTCTAAGAAAAGATTTTTTAAGTGCATTTAAAAGAACAATCCGTCCTCAAAGGATGGCACAGATGTATGTGTACAGCTATGAGCAGCTGCTGGCTATTGTAAACCAGCAAGCAACAACCATAGCTCAACGAGATGCCGTAATTAACAACCTCCGTATTGAACGAGAATGGTTGGAAGAAGACAACAAGCTTCAAAGAGAAGAGGTTGAAAAAGCTAACAAGAAAATCGCTGATCAGGAAAGATTTGCGAAGTTAAAAGAAAAAAGATTAAAAAAAGATTTACTACAGGTGAAGGAATCTCAAGATCAAATCAAGCGAAAGCACCAGAACGCTGTAAGGGAATTGAACGACTTGAAAGGTAGAAACCTCAAGATAAAAGCACATTGCACTTCACTGTTGGATAAGCTTGATAAGAGTACCCAGGAGCTTCAGCAGAAGCAAGAAGAACTTGATCGGACAAAGCAGGAACTCGATTTAGGCTACAGCGTGGGCAAGTCGATGTATCAGCACCTTAGATATTACTACTGGGGTTACTTCGACCTGCTAAAGTACTTCCAGTGGTCCGAACCATCGTCTGAAGGAGCGACCATCACAGAGCTCGACACTAACGACGAAGTAACACCAATGAAAGAAAACGCGATAGCAGTGCTGCCTCACCGTTATAGCGTAACTCAGGGAGTCCGGGTGTTACCTAAACCAACTTCGGAAACCGTTATAGTGCCTGCACCCGTTTACACGGTAAAGGAAACGGAAGCAAATTATCGAACTATTTTGGTAGCGCAGAATGTCATCCAGTCATTTAGAAGGAACATCAACTGTCCCCTGAACCATGCTCCCGCTGGTGACCTAAACCCGATTGAGTTCCTGCTATTTAATAATAACACCTGCAGTTTCATCCTTCAAGCTCCTGAGGTTTCTCAATTATCAGCTGTCCACAGTGAAGTGCCCACAAGACCTGGAAATCACCTGCAGCTACTTGCCATTTGTCCACCCGAATGGGCAAATGCAGCAAACACAATAGTCACAACACCTACAGTAAAAGCAGCCAATTGTGCACCTCGGATACCGAAGATTACTACGATCGCCAACATCACCTCTTGCAACAAGACGTTTGGGTCTTTTGCAAAGAAAAGTGAAGAGGAACACGAGAGAGGAAGCTGGACATTGCCAGCCGAACCAAAAGGTGGACATTGCCAGCCTACCACAGCTTCTTCGAGCATCGGTCCGAAGGGAAAAACTTTTTCACCGATGGTGAAAAGGAAGCCTTAACTCGTAAAGATGAAAGGAGACGAACTGGAGAGAAAAAACCAAAGACTTTGGTGAGTTGGCTCAAAAATTACAGATACTGTGCAAAATTGAATTGGCCTAAAATGGTTTCAGTAGATCAACTTATGAAAATCCTGGGAGTGTGGTAATGATACCCGGCCTCACAAACATGTATGCTAACAGTTTACTAATCAGTCAGCAACGGGTGGGTAGTGACAGATCCAGACCTTCCGATGAGGGGAGGGGGGGGGGATGCGGTCATCTAGACCTTTGAGATAAGGGGTGTGGTCTCAAAATAATTTTTTTCCGCCTTTTGGGCCTCAGTTTGGTCTAAAAATAAGGTAGGGACTCGGGCCCCCCTGGCCCCTTCCCTGGATCCGCCACTCATGGGGACAGGTTTGTTGAACAGAAATTCGTGTCCTCCCAACAACTTTCACAAAACATCGCCCTTTAAATGATATTCAGATATAAACGCAAGTTTTTCTCGTGTAAGTGAGGTTTTGATTTTAATTATTATTGTGCTCATGTTCGCTCATGTTCAGTCTCTTACTAATCTCCAAGTCATATCATGGCCACTCTGCCGCGAGACAAAGACTTCGTGACTAAATATGGTAGGTTGAGGTAAATCAGTGAAACGCTGTGACCAAAAAAGCACCCAATCAGTGAGGCGTAGCTCCTCGTCGTTCTTGAAGATAGCGTTTTAAATGTGTATTTTCGTACTAAACAATTTCCTTTGGTTGTATAATTTATCTTTGCAGAAAAAAAAAGTGACCAGATTCTTTTCATGGCTACGACGACGTGGGTCTTGTTGGAGACCTAGAACAGAGGAGTGACTAAAACCTATTAAATAAGTTTCATTTTTTCTATATATTTTATTATTTGATTGATTGAGAATTTTATAAAGGCTGGTTTTCTTCTAGCGACGGAGCTTATGATCTGCTGAAAACAGCGTTCCAATTCCGCTTACGATTCCATCGCTTACGTTCCGCTTATGATCTAGTAAAAACCAGATTGTAGGAGTCGGAAGCAAAGGCGAAAAAACAAAAAAAATCGTAAGGCGTGGGAACGTGCATTGTGATTGGTTTATCTTTCCGCCTCGATCTACTTCCGATTCCGATCACTAGATCATAAGCGTAACGTAAGTAAAGGAGTCATAAGCGGAGTCGGAAGAAATGGAAAGGTTTTCATTCTTCTGACTCCGATCTCGTTGCTCTTTACGACTCCGCTTACGACTCCGCCTCCGACTCCGTTGCTAGTGAATACCAGCCTTTTTTAGAAAACGAGAAAAAACAATACAAAATCACAAAAACAAATAAAAACAAACTGAAAAAACATAAACAAAAGACAAAAACAAACAAGAAAAATAAAACAGAAAGCACGGCAAATAATAGTAGAATTGAAAAAATAGTTCAATAGTTTTCTGCTTTTTTGCCATTTTTTTTTATTTTTCATAAATATTGTCCTACACTCTGACAGAATAATGCAGTCAAATTTAAACAAACTGTCACTCCATCTGTTACTTAAGAACTTCAACTGCCTGGGCCCCATTATGCCTAGCAGGCCTAGCATGAACAAAGAAAAAACTGACGACGGTCACACGGATCTGGATCACGGATAAGATGCAGACCAGAAGGTACTATTGTGAAAAATAATTCGGGTGTCAGTAAAACGAGGGGTTGGGGCCGGGCTCAGGGTCCATGTTTTTTTTAAGAACGCTGTTTTAGGGTGAGGGTTGACATTAACCGGAACCTAACGCTAACCCTAACGCTAAAACAAAACTGAATGCAGGGTTGGCACTACAAATTATATACGGCAAAGGGCGATATTATTATAGGAATATATCTTTTAACGGCTCCTAAAATTTGATCCGGCAAGAGGAACCAGTCAGTTATATTTACGTGTTGCGTGAACCTCTGCATTCAAACAGTTTTTCCTAACGCTAACCCTAAATAACCCTGACCTATCCCTGAACCTAAAACTAAACCTAACCCTAACCCTAATCCTCAATAACCCTAAATAAACCTAACCTGACCCTAATCCTAACCCTAAAACACAGCATTCCTAAAAAGAGATAGACGCCCAGTCCCGGCCCCGTCCCCGGCCTCGACCCCGCCTTTTACTAACACCCAAACAATTCCGGTCCCCTAAACCTTACCCCCTAAAGTCGGGTGTTATAACTCAGAACTCAGAACTTGTTCTTCGCACGGCGTCTTGTTCCTAGACTGCGAGCAATTTCTCTTTTTCTTCAGATTAATTGAGGGGAGAGCACGCACGCGAGCCTCGAGTGGCGAGACCGCGAGACGAGAAACGAGGGCGTGTCGCGCCTTCAGTCACGCGTGTGATCATTTGCGTGTCTCGGGCGTTTTGCTCGATGGACCAAGAAAAAAAGAGAGCCTGCTCGTAGTCTAATTTTCTCCCGACCCGACTGACTGCTCCTGGGTCCATGTGCCATCGGTGTTGGGCGCAGATCTTTCGCCGAATTGCGAAAAGAGGACATGACCTAAACCGAAAATTGTCTTGTGTGACTTGTGTCTTGTCATGTTGGACACCCGCTTATAAACCGGAAGTGATTCTATTTCCCGAAATTTGTATATTGCTTGGTGCCTTTAGTATCGGGAAACATCAGGACTCGAGGAAAAACAAAAAATGATTCGACTGAAACCATCTTGCCAAAACTTTGGGCTGAAAACGGTTCAATTCTGGTTGGAAGAGCTGTTGTGGTCTTGCAGGTCGGTTACCATACCTGTTACGTGTTGCCTGTCACATGCATGGGAAACCGTGATCATCACATGACAAACTTCAAGACCAGGATTAGCGCTTAGCAAGCGTAGCGTTTGGAAACTGATCGTTGTTGTCATCTTCCAAAATGATTCGTTCTGTTTATCTTCTTTTGCTCAGTGCCTTTGCATCTTCAACAATCAAGAGAGTTCCGACACTATCAGATCCTCTAGCTCTCGATTATCAGGATTATTTTGCCGGCTGGAAGCTTGAGGAGCTTCAAGTTGAAGATTACGTGAAAGGTTCGGTTTGGCCGAAACCTCAAGGAGAAACGCCTAATGGCGAAGTTTATTCTATTTCGCCTCAGAATTTCAAATTCACAATAACCGGACAAAGTAGTGATGTTCTGCAAGATGCCATTTCTCGCTACAAAAAGTTGACTTTTCCCGATAGTGAGGACGGTGACAGCTCTTGTGAAAGCTCTTGTGAAAGAAAAAAAGCTAAAGCGCAAGGCTTGTCAGAGATAACGCAGCTAACTGTCAAAGTCATCAACAAGTACGAGAATCTCACTTTAGAAACCGACGAATCTTGTAAGTATCGTCAGTCACTTCTTCTTTTTTGTTAACTAAACTTGATAGAGGAGGTTGATATGAGGCCCGGGATATGAGGTCTTTTCTTTTACATCTATTTTCAGCTGATATCACACAGCTGTATCACATTTTAATTGGGCTTATTCAAAACTATAAACTTTTAACAAACTTGTTTGGATTATTCATGTTACTCCAGTAGCTTAAATATTTTTTACCGCTGTTTTGATAGATTGTTCGTTCGTTTGTTTGCCCTAGCTCACTGACTGTTGCCTCAAGCTTTATACCCTGTTGACAAACATTCTATTTCAATTCCACCGATATCCTAACCATGTTTACATACACAATTAACAAACTTCAAGGTGCTAGTTACATAATTTATGCTCAATTGACCAGAGTCTGTAGATATAACCACTCTCTTTTTAAAATAGGTTTGTTTAAGTTGGTGTGTATCAGGGGCCACAAAGAGAGATTTTTTGGTAAATGCTTGACATGTACTGAAGGAAAGTTAATAGAATTATTTAATTTTTGTTTGATCGCTAAGTCTGAAAATACCTGCTTAAAGTTGACAGGTTTTCTAATTAAAAATAACTGGTAAAGTAATATAAACTAGTGTCAAAAGAAAAAAAATATAATTTAGCCTTGATAATTAAATTTGTCTGGTCATGTGAGAGAAAAGTTGCCTACAAACCCAGACATACTGTGGCAATGAGTTATTCCAGAAAAAATTCCACCCCCCCCCCTGCCCGATGGAAGGCACTTTTCCCCTCCTTTCCATCCAGATTTCCAAGACTGCTTGAGCCCCCCCTCCCCTCAGGATTTTCAAGTTCAAGGACCCCCCCCCCCCACCATATCCCATGTGGATTTCCATAAAATTTCAAGATACTGTAACAGGCTTACACATTTTTCAAATAAGCTCACATTTAAGTGAACTTCTCTTTTTTCTGAGCCAGGTGAAATATACAGCAATGTAGACAACAATACAGCTCAAAGCTAACTATGTACACGAATAAAATCTCCTCTTCTTTGTTGAGGAAAAATGACTATGAAAGAAAGAAAGAGGACACTTAGTGGGATATTACATGATGGGCAATACAGTTGGCCGCACCTCTTGCCTTTCAAAATGCCACCCAGCTTTCTTGTTAGGTGTGTTTAGTGGTAAATCACCCTGAAATAGCATGGACCTTGGGAAAATGTTTAATTCAAGGTAGAAATCGTCGTTTTTTTTATGAATTATGTGATTTTTCTCAGTATTTTCAAGTTATCGCACGTCGCTTCTACAAAAGTAACAAAGGCAAGCTTATGGATGGAAACTTTAAATAAATGTGGTTAGAGGTGTGTAGTTTGAAAGAAGAAGCAGTTTTTTAAAACTTATCAATTGATTGAAGCAATGGAAACAGGGATGAATGTAAGTCCCGAGGATGTAGTTTTAGATTCAGAATCCCCCCTCCCATCTTAATATCTAGAGCCGTTAATCCCCCCTCCCATGAGATTTTCCAGCATGCCTTCCATTGGGGGAAAGTGGATTTTTTCTGGAATAACCCAATACAAAACTAAAGAAATCGGTTTAATTGGATATTTTGTATACGTTTTGGGGGATTTAAAATTTTGCCTGTTTATGTTATACTAGTCAGGGGGAGTGTGGATTTTTTCTGGAATAACCCAATACAAAACTAATGAAATCAGTTTAATTAGATATTTTGTATACGTTTTGGGGGGATTTAATTTTGCCTGTTTGTGTTATACTAGTCGGGGGGGGGGGTGGATTTTTTCTGGAATAACTCAATACAAAACTAATGAAATCGGTTTAATTAGATATTTCGTATACGTTTTTAGGGGATTTAATTTTGCCTGTTTATGTTATGCTATACCGATTTCTTCAGTGACCCATTCTGAATAGATTTGGTATACAGTCAACTCTTTATATATGGACCTCCTTTGCCTGAAGCGTACAGAGCATACTAAATGTGATTCATTTAAAGCTCTGAGAGTCATCGTGGGCAAATAACAGAACATTTTTGTTTTGTTTGTATTTGAACATACTTCCACTGAAGAAGAAGGCCAGAGCACCCTTGAAATGTCTGTTTTTTTCCCAATATTTCAAGTGCATACACTGTATTTTAATGAAACTTTGACTCAAATTATTGCATTGCACAAGTTCTTTTGAATTTTGTAAATACTCCTTGAACACTAATATAAGATCTGTCAAAGAGAATTCCCTGCTGTGCCATATTTTTTAGACAAAACTGGACACTTATCACTAAAGGGGAAGTATTAATCTCAGCTTGACTATCTCAAAGATCCAAACATACATGAAACACAAGTTACACTGACCCGCTAATAATGAATAGCCAGTCTGAGATACCGTAGCTGACTGATCAGGATGTTGTTTTCCACTTGTTGTCACAACTCTCTGATTATTTATTTTGTTCCATTTCAGACCAGTTAGATGTTATCTCTCCAACTTCTTCTCTGACTGCATACAATGTGTGGGGAGCACTGCGAGGTAATAGCAGTAATTGTTATTGGTCCAAACTAATTTTCTGATTCACTGAGTTGTAATGTTTCCTGGAAGCTCAGGTGAATAATTGCCACCTTAAAGCAGGGGGTTCACGATCATGCGCTTGCGCGCCATGACAGCTTCCAGAATAGATCATATGGGCCAACACTAAATTCGAAGAAAATATCAACTGTGAATCTGTCTTTAAATTCGCTCATCTGTTGCCATATGTAAGCAAAGTCTGCTATTTCTAAAGTACTTGTGAGTGTTGTTTTGTTTTTGGAGAAAGGCGTTTAGGAAACAAAAAATCAATTTCGTCAATGGCATCTCAGAAGCCACGTCGCCACATTGCGACCAGCAACAGAATGTTCTCAAGAGTCTTTGGAGAAAGAGAAGCTTAGCCGATGGATGTGGCATAATGGTTCTAGGAGTTGTGTGTGGCTTACAAAAAGAATACACCACACTTTGAAAGTGGTAAAAGGCATGAGTTTGTTAAACTCTGATTTGATTTATGACTCCGACCTGTAGTTGTACGGTAAAGTATGCAACAGGCCGCGCCATCTTCACCGATCTGGTACACTTGAAATCATTGTATCTTTGCTGTATGATCGTATATGTTTAAGAATAATAAGGGAAAGTTCATTTAATATGACAAAGGGGGGGATGAAGATATTGAAACTCTAAGCTTGAAATTTTAGCTGCCCCCCTCGTTAGCGGTTCAATTTTTTAGGAGCCCCCTCCTTGGTAGTCGAAAAAATTTCAGAGCCACCTCCCCTCCTCCTTCAATTCCTTTGCTCCCCTGAAAAAAGATCGCTAGACTGTATTAAATATATTTACCGTTATTGTCTTCAATGGTTTATACTATGACAAACTTGAGATACAGTTGTGATACAATTTTCTAAAGCATTTTTGGGATGAACAAGAGTGTAATAATTACTGAGACTACATTTGTTATATCTGTAAACCACGTGATATAGCTGAGTTGCACAGGTCATTAAATTGTTGAGTTAAAAACCATCCGATCTGTATGATGATGTCATGTGTTGGTTTTGAAGTATACAAATTTTCGGAGCCCCCCCTCCTAGCGCAACAATTTTTTCAGAACCCCCCCTTCGGGTGTCTAAAAATTTTCGGAGCCGCCCCTCAATATCTTCATCCCCCCCCCCCTTGTCATATTAAATAAACTTTCCCTTATCGATGTTTTTGAAATAAATTATTGGCTGAATATAATGTTTATAATCTGGTTTCTTTATGTGTTCCACTCAATAACATTTGTTTTGTGGAACACTGACCTGACGAAACAAGAAATTATTTGTTTGTTTGCTGATAAGCAATTGAAATTTATGCTCAATTTAGGATAATCTTTATACTCATACGCTGTGTGTTTTTGTCACCGGTCAGGTGCTATTTGCAGCTGTTTCTAGGTTTATATGGGGCGAACAGAGAGATCAGTTATAAAGGGATTGTTTACAAATTTTGTTTACCGAACGGTCACTGCTTTGTTAGCTTGGGAATGTAAAAGACCTGGTAAAAATACAGGAAGGTAAATGTTTGTTTCAAAGCAGGACAGGACTGTAAATCTTATTCTTATCGGCGGCAACATATATCTGAGGAATAGCAAAGAATAAATATAAATTATGTGGATATATAAAAACAATGAATGTGGATATATAAAAAGAATGTATTCGAATTATGTAAATTTGCTTGCGTGCATCTAACTCGCTTCTGATTGGTTTAAAAACAATCAGCTACTGTCAGAACCCACACATGCGCAGTATCGTGAACCTGCCCCTTTAAGTCAACCAGGAAGTACCCACTACTCTTCAATTGTATTTGTATTTCTCAGCTTTTTGATAAAAACAATTATTATATGGTATGAATTTAAATATTAATATTGACAAAAACTGCATGTTACTAAATACACAGAACCTTTACCCTTGCTAATATAGGTTTATTTTAAAAGCAATAAAATGCAAAACATTGCTTTAATTATATTTTTACTAATGATGATTTAATTTACCTTTTTTATGTAATTATAAATATTTAAAATAGCCAAAAAAAAATTTTTTTTCCAGGATTGGAAACATTTAGTCAGGTTGTTTATCAGGATCCAAGTGGTTCTGTAAGTAAAGCAAGATTATGTTATTCACATGAACCTCTCGTTAGTTATTTAAGGCTGTTTTTGTGGTATTTTATCATGCTCTTTTTGAGTGGTTCCACCTGCACAGTAAGACAGTGTCCATGTCTGGCAAAAATATCAGAGAAATTGTTAGGTGTAACCGGCCAGAAACAGTTTGTTAACATTTCATATTTTGGCATTTTTTCATGAGGCAGAGACTCTAATCCTCCCGCAAAGAAATTCCCCAGTCCGGATTAACTGAAGAAGCAACTCTCATCCATGACCTACTGTACCAGGGCACTGCTGATTGTCAAACATAGGCTTTGCCCCCACTTAAGTCCCCGCTTTGACCAGGTTGTGGAGATGGGGGTGTGGGGGGAGGGATTTACATCAATTGGTGCATCAGTTAATGGCAAATTAATTCATCTCGGTAAATAAATAAAACTCTTATTAAAAAATGAAAAGTAGAAAACCACTATTAGCTAGTTAGCTTTGAAGTGTTAATACAAATGTAGCTTAAATTGAGTATTTCTCTTGTTAGATTTTGGTTTCATTGGTATTATACACTGTACTTAACCATGGTTAAAAAAAATTAATGTGCCGCTTAAAATGTGTAGACCAGGAACAATGAGACATCAAGGATTAATGGAAATATGTCATGTGCAAGGGAAATTCAAAGTTAGCTTGCATCATGAATCCTGTTTATCAAGAGCTGCTCACACTGATGCAAATCCCAGAATTACTTTTTCTTAGACATGGTGAAAACTTGTAATTTTTTACTCTCTATAACTAGAGAGATCTCTAAAGGAACATAAAATGCCTTAAGGTGCCATGCCATGAACACTGGCATTTTTTTGAACGTTATTTGCAATGAGGCATTTTTTTTTGCGGGGGAAGCAAGAAAGTTGGCAGATGGAGAAAGGAAAAAAGGACGCCTGATACATTTACTTTGCGAGTTGTCTGCTGCTCCCTATTTAAGGTATCTGTCAACATTTGTGTCATCATGTCAGATTTTAACAGAAATTCAAGTGGTTTGTAACAAAGCTAAGGCAGCTAATTGAGGTAAGCGGTGAATGCTTAGTTGATACAGTAGCGTTATCAAAAACATAATAAATTATAATGAAGACCAATTTAGCACCGCTAAAATAATTCATTGAAAACCATCATGGAACAACAGAATTCTGTATTTTACTGTGAGTGTTCAAAGTACATAGGAATTGATTTTACGGCAAAAAATCTTTCATGGTCTTTCATCATTTTGCATAAGTGTGGGTGTAAAATCGTCATTTGTTTTACACAGTTCCACGAAGTTGAATTTGATTGGGAACGGGCAGGAAAATCAAAGACAAGGCTCTTGACTTAAATTCTGCCTCGTCCAAGCAAGAAGGTGTCAAAGAAGAAATGGCAGATATACTTACCAGTGATAAATAACAACTCGTCCTCATGCATCAGCCCACAAGGCTTTTCTCTGTGCATTGTTGCCTTGATTCACTGAAAACAAGCCTAAGCTTGCTGATAAATTAATTTATTTCCTCAATCACCTTGTGGTTTCTCTCATGAAGAGACGAAGGGCAAACCTATCGTATTGCGCCAGAAGTCAGATTAGTTGTCTGTAACCAATCAGTGCTGAGGGCTCCAAAGGCTCTTTTGTTTTTCGACCAATCAGACAAAGGTCCAGATTCTGGACTATGGGCAGATGACGCGTAGAGTGAACGTATCAGGCGTCCTAGAGAGAATTTTGAATTGCAGCTCCACAAACCCATCAGGTAGCATCATTCATGGTTTATACCTTTTAGGCGACCATGTTATTTCAATCAGATATATGACACTACATGTAAAATTATGTACATGTAAAGTATCGGTAGACAGGAATTTCAATTTTTGTTTAAATGTTGAGGTGACTACCTGAAAGGTGTTAAGTGTCACCACATTTTGATTTTTTAAAATGTGCTTTACTTAATAGTATGTTGCCAATGGGACCAAGATTGTTGACTTTCCACGGTTTCATCACAGGGGATTTCTGATTGACACCTCAAGACACTATATAAATGTCCCAGTAATTCTCAAGTTCTTGGTAAGTAAACTCAAGAAGTAATATGTCACACGAAGCCAAGAAAGTTAATGTTGTTTACAGTGGTTGAAAGTAAATAAGAATTCCAAGAGCTGATAAATTTTTGCCCCTCCCCAGGTTCCCACTCAATTAAAAACTTTCAGTTTGAATTAAAATCTGGAATTATGTTTTTCAAGGAGAGGGAAATGGAGAGGGAATATTAGAAAGCAGTTGAGATTTTGTACCTTTGCAAAAAAATTTGTCACTAACCAGGGAGGGGAACCAACAATTTATCTGCATTGTTGGTAGACAGTAAATTCCCGTCACCATGATCACATCTCTGCTCCAAGAGTTCTTTAAAAGTTACAGGAAAGAATAATGCTTCTCTCTAATCAGATTGCTGGATTGTGAGCTATGGGGAAATTTATTTGACGTAACAATTAGCTTTTAATTTTTTATGAGTGTTTGTTTTCTAACTGCCTTAATTTTACATATCAGGATGCTTTGTCATACAGCAAGTTCAATGTTCTTCATTGGCACATTGTTGATGATCAGTCATTTCCATATGTCAGTGAAAAATTTCCAGAGCTCAGTAACGTAGTAAGTAACATGATAAGTTTATGTTATGTCCCCTTGTCCCCTGCTCCTCTAGAGCAAATGAAACTCCTGTATCGATTCCAGTTTCCAATGGCCAGCCAATGTGTTTTAGTTGGGTATATCATTATTGTGATTACAGCTGTCAAGTACGTGGCGTGGTCATCGTTTTCTTTAATTATTTTTGGGTGGCTTTATACTGATATCTTTTTTTGTTTGGAGCATTTGTGGTTTTTGTACATATCTCCCAACTCCTGGTTTGATTTATGCCTCTTTTGTTGTTGCTGGAATTATGTTCCCCGTTCTCTCTGCAAGTTCTGCTTGTTGTCATTTGGTTCATGACCATCCGTTTTCTTTATGTTTTGGTTGGTACAGTACATCTCAAAGTTGGCCTGATATGTCATTTCTTGTGTAATCCTAAGAACCTTGTCCATTTCTTCTGTTTGTTGTGTTTTGTTTTTTGCCATTTAATCATTGTTCTGGTTTGGTGCCATCCATTATATTTTTGTTTGATGGGTTGTTTTTGTCTGCATAGAGCATTTTTAGTGACACATGTACAGGACTGACTGAAAAAAAAATTCACCATCACATTATTTTTTACCATTGTGGATAAGCACTTATCAATTTTCCAATTCTAACAGTATGCAGGATGTTTGTCAAATAAACCTTAGGTTTTAATTTGTAGTGGCCTTAAGGCCGATTATGATTTTTGCTTATGACTATCATGCATAACTAGCATATGTCATGACTTTCAACCATCCTCACATGCACAATTTTCACTCAGGACATACACAGTGTCGTACAAATATTGTGGGTCTAATTTACATGCCACTATCTGCCATGAAGTCAGGACACATGCTAGTTGCAAGCGATATTCGTAAGCAAAAATCCTACCGCCTAAATCTGCCTTAAGCTCCCACGAGTCTCCTCTAGGTTGGTGGTAGAGCATCTGGACTAGTAACCAGGAGGTCTTAGGTTGCCACTGCCTGTGTTAATGACTAAAAAAAACATATCTATGATAGGCAGTATGACAATCTATGATATTAAAATAAGGGACTGACAACTTGTTACTTTCAGGGAGCTTGGAATAACAAAACGCACATTTATACCAAAGATGACATCGCTATGATCTTAGAGTATGCAAGGTTAAGAGGAATTCGAGTGGTTCCAGAGTTTGATACACCTGTAAGTGTATATTTCGTGTCTGAGTTGTAGTATCAGGCCATCTGACAGGGTGCGGAAAAAAATGAAAAATTATGCGGAAATTTCGGGCAATATTATGCGGAAGAAAGTGCCAATTATGCGGAAAAGACAACAGATTATGCGGAAATTTCCAACGAAACGATCGCGGCTTCGCAGCTCATTTCTAAAAAAACGATCACGGCTTCGCCGCTCACTTCTAACAAAACAATCACGGCTACGCCGCTCATTTCAACGCAAAGTACGGTAAAAACGATAAACGGAAATATCAACAAGCTCTTACCAACAATTTGAGTTCATTACATCTTTTAAACATAATGCTTGTTATCATGTTTGACCTTTTTCTGCCATTCTTTGACAGGTATTTCTTCATTTAAAGCAGTTTTTCCTTAGACTTAACGCGAAGATTCGACATGATTTTGTTCTTCAATTCGTGGAAACATTTTAAGCTTAGCAGCCAGGCATTAGAGCGGACGAGGAAAACTGGACACCGGAAGCAGTCCCAAAATGTTCCGTCTCTCGCGTTCGACTTTCCCGCGCTCGTATCAAACGCAGTTTCTATCAGTTCCTGCTATTGGCTAAAATACAAACGCCATCTATCCAATAGAAATTAGCATTATAAAAAACTAGTTTCCAGGACACCCCAGAAAGTGCATGGAACGCCTGGGGGGTTAAAAAATGTGGTGTACGAACAAGCAACGAACAAACAGAGTATTTTCTCGCTGATTTGGGCAAAATATTTCTTCAAAATGATCAATCTCTTCACTAATTTTGCTTCTGAGGACGGTAAGCAATTCCACCTTTGCTTATATGGAGCAATTTTTTAGTATTGTGCGGAAAAATGCCCTCAAGATGCGGAGGATGCGGAAGTTGGTCAATTATGCGGATCCGCACCACCGCATCCTGTCAGATGCCCTGTAGTATGAATTATGGACACATCAACATACTTATGTTTTTTGTCCTTAAAATTTTAAATTAACGTTCTTGTCTTTGGACTTCATTCAAGTGCAGCATTCAGTTATGGAATGACAATATTATTTGACACAGGGTTTGAAATTGCGCCTTCCTGGTCGCCAATGCGACTAAAAATTTAGTCCTGGCGACCAGAATTTCATAGCTGGTCGCCAGCTAGCAGCTTGTAAAGCTGGTTGTTATTGTGGACTTAAACGTTCGGAGAAACTGATTAAGAATTGAAACCTCGAAAAGCTATTTGCCAACAGGTGTCTTCCTTTTTGTCCTGCTGATATTTTTTAATTAAAAGGGAAATGAATCTTCCTGTAATATTACCTCCACAACAGCTACGATCAAAACGAGTTGAACGTTTCCAAGCCGCCATTATGAGTAATGTGGCACTAAAAAAATGTGGCCTGGTACGAGCAACATGGCGGCTATTTTTCGTTGTTGTTTTGTGGATTGTTTTGTGGTAGTTATCGGAAGAAAATAGTTTTGATATGATCCGGTACAGTCATGGGCAGACAGCTTTCTGTTCCTACGTTCTAGATCAGATGGCTTTACATGTATATCTCCAAAAAGTAATTTGCGGAAAAAATGAGACTTCACTCGTACATGTACGGTTTCATTCTGGTATCGGGAGCGGAAGTATTGCAACTTTTAAGCACAAAAACGTCCATACCATGCATTTTTTATTCGTGTTTAAACTTTTATTTGAAAAAAAGGGAGGGGGAATTTTTGGCGACCACAATTTGCCCTCTGGCGACCAAAAATTTATACTTGATCGCCAGTTGGCGCTCGTATTAAAAAGTTTATTTTGGACCCTGTGACAATTGACCTTTTAGCTACCAAAACTGTTTAGCTTAGATTATTTTTGTGTTCAAGGGGCACACATTTTCATGGAGGAGCATTCCTGATCTGTTGACACCATGTTATTCACAAGGAAAGCCTTCGGGGTAAGAAATCAGCTTCTCTTTTTGTGGATTTTCAATAAGAATATTGTCAGTAATAGTTCATGTTGTGTATATTTGTGTGTAATTTTTTTGAAAGGATAATAATAAAAAAAATCCTTATTCATATTTTGTGGCTG
Source organism: Porites lutea (assembly GCF_958299795.1). Classification (NCBI taxonomy): domain Eukaryota; kingdom Metazoa; phylum Cnidaria; class Anthozoa; order Scleractinia; family Poritidae; genus Porites; species Porites lutea. The sequence goes on from NC_133202.1 coordinate 39,797,516, forward strand.
TCCAAGGTTCATTCCATCCCTATATACTGTAAAGTGTCTAAGCTCTATTTATTGGCCAGTTACTAGCCAGGACCCGGTTGCTCAAACATTGGATGGGTCCATTGGATAAATCACTATCCAGCAGGACCCAGTTGTTTAAAGGCCAATTAGTGCTTAACCCGGGGTTAAATTTAACCCGGGTTTCTTTTTCTTGTGTTCAAAAGTATTTTCTCTGACAATTTTCTGTGCTATTTTTAGAGCTTCCAATCATCAACTTGTAGACAAAAAGAATTAAAACTGAAATGCTTTCTAAGCTTTCAAATCTGAATTCAAATCTCTCACTAACCCTGGGTTATCTTAACCAGCTTTGAACAACTCGGCCCAGATATGTAATAGGGAAACCAGTTGCGTTACCCTCTGGATAGAGATTTATCCAGTGGATAGTGTTATCCACCTTTTGAACAACTGGGCCAGGGTTCCAACAGACAAATCACTATTAACAGAGCATCTAACGTAAGATAAAATCTTGCTACTACTAAAGGAAAGAGAATGAAATTCACGGGTGGATCCAGAAAATTCAAAAATGGTTGGAGAGGGTTTGGGACACTTGCCATCTATATAAATACTGTTTATTTACTGTATCTTTAGAAATAATACAAAATTTCCAGAAAAGGTGTAGGGGAAGGTGGGGGGTCCCTTGGAACACTCCTAATTCCACCCATGAAGTTATCGTCAGGTTGACAGTTACTTTATTACCATCATCACGTTGTTTACAACCTGTGCTTTTTAACAGGGGTTATGGACCTATCAACCCAACTATTGATAGCAACTATGAGTTCCTGGCAGAGTTCTTTCAAGAAGTGGTCAGCAGATTTCCAGACAAATATCTACACCTGGGAGGTGATGAGGTTCCCTTTAGCTGCTGGTAAGCTACATAAAGACTGTGTTAACAACACAATAATTATTGTGTTCTTAACACAGTGTTTAACTGTACTTGTCTAATAGACTTTATTTTTCTCAAAAGATGATTGATTAATAACCCGTCCTAAGTGCAGCATTGTTCATGTATTTTGAGATTTCTTCTAAAAAAATTATTTTTTGAAAAATTTGAAATTGAAATGTCAGCTGAATTTGGCTGTAAGGTTGCTTGTCCTCCTCTTGGCTTGTGTAAGAAATTAATCTGATTTGGAAAGCAAACGGAAGCCCAAAGTTACAACCAGTTACAAAGATGCTTGAGACACTGAACCTTACTTGAGCTTAAATGACCTGTTCAAGATGTTGGTTTTGTGGCTCCCCATTCTTGTCTTGTCAAAGTTACTCACAAGAAACTATGAGAAACAACGGTGAATGGAGGAGAGGAAGAGTATGGTTGTTTTTATCTCACGTATGTGTGAATATCTTTAATATGAGGTAAAAAAGACATTTTTTCTTCTGAGTCATGACGTTTTCCATGGCTGCTTAAAGTTGAAGTTTGTATTTGTTTGCAACATGTTGTTAGTTCGCAGTTACAGATTGTTCTGCAGTGGCAGAGGACTGAAACAAGGAAATGTTTATGAATTTAAAAATTTGGGAATGTTGGTTTTACTTTTGATTGGTTGAGAAAGTGGTGCCAGTTTCGTCAGCCAGTCACAAAGTGTTAAATGAACTTATCAGTCCTATATGTAGTCATATTCTGTGAGATAAATGGAGAGCTTGCTTGCGGACTAAGGTACATTGGAAAGCTTAGGAAAAACAAATATCGGCAATTCAAATGGTTTTGAGTTTATTCTGATCGGTTGAGAAAATAGTGCAAGATTTCTCAGCAAAGCATAGTGGTAGAAAACCAGAGCAAACTATTGCCTTCAGTACACAGGGTTCATTTTGACGATTTTGGCTTTGTTATTAGGCAGAGTAATCCCGATATTACAGAGTGGATGGACAAGATGGGCTTCAAACAAAATTACTCTTTATTGGAACAATACTACGAACAGAAGTAAGTCAAAATATTTTTGTTTTTTAATTTGGTTTTTGTTGCTGTTGGTGTTGCTTTCAGCATTTCTTACCAGGTCCAGATAATGCAATTAAAAAATTAAAAACTAAAATTTCCAATAAAATGCCCTTTTGACGGCCTTTATCAGCAAGCAAGTAAGTCGTGACTAGTTCAAGTCATTTTCAGGGTTTTCAAGGCCTTAGCTAGAAATTTTTGACAGCTGGGGGACAATAAAGCAAGGTCTGGAGCTATGCTCTTTCAGAAAATTTTGTAGTGAATGTAACCTCAGATCAGGCCTAATTTTAGCGATTCTCGTACATTCTCTCTTAAACAGCTTCTGTTTTCGTTTCGCCTTGCCCGCCGAAATGTTATTACAAAGCGAAACGAAAATTGAGCCTGATCTCAGGTTATAATGAATGCAGAGACTTGGAAATACTAATTTTCTTAGATATTCCGTCATAAGTAAAGTTAATCAGTCATAGTTTAATAGGATAGGTATTTTATAGTGCTCAAGGTTTGGTAAACTATTGATGCATCGCTATCTGATCAGATGAGTCTAGGATTATCTCCAAATGGATTTCCTTCTAAAATATCGTCATCAGTCAATTGCAGTGTAGTTAATTATAGCATGGAGTCGACAATGTGAATACTTACACATGGAACTCAGTTAAAAATGAGACCAGGTTCGGTCATTTGTGCCCGTTTTGTTTCACTTGGTAAATGACCTCAGATTCCGGTATGTGATCCATTCCACGATGAATGAGGAGCATCCCTAGGCCACTCAAGCATTCCTCATTCATTGTGCAATTTGACAGGCCTCAGAACAAAAAAGAGCGTTCGCAAGAATCACTTCCCATGGGTGTAGTAAAAGAATGGTAAGGATCTTGTGTGAATGGCTGGAAATGTCTGAGGATTTTAAACAGCTATTAAAAGGGCTGAATTTACTGTTGCAGGCCGTTCTTTAAAGGGAATATTTTTGTGGTACTTTTTCCACTTTTCAATCTCTACTGAGATATAAGGGGTTCCTGAATTGTGAGGAACTTCTTGTTATATTTGAGGATTTTACTTTGATCATTGCCGTCGACAGTCTGTCTCGCAACTATCAAACCTTGATTGCGTTGTGAAAATCTGGTGTCAACTTCGATTCTTAGACCACATGGTCAACAAACGGAAAGTACACTTAAACGTTGTAGTAGTCACTTGTAGGCTGGTCAAAGTAGGACCCTAAATTAGCACGATCTCGCTGTACGTTAGCAGTACGTGGTTTTCGCTCTTCATGAGTTTACCAGTTGTTCATACGCGTTGGTTTATTATGCTCTTGTTTTACATTTGTAGTCTAGTTTTTGAAAACTAGTGATGAACGGTTAAATTTTGTTCAGCTTTTGCAACTAGTTAAGGAGAATAGGACCCATCTCTGTTCTTGTTCAACTTGGCCAACAACCCATTTCAACATTCAAAATGACATTATACAGTTTTTAACGTTTGTTGAAGAACAGTTACAACATTTGGTGATCAGCAAATAATTCATGTATTGCACTGTGTGTCACTCATTTGATCAAAAATGATTCTCTTAACTTGGTTTAAGGTTGCTGAAGATAGTTGGCGGTCTAGATAGAGAGTATATCATCTGGCAGGAGGTTATAGACAATAATGTGCAGGTCCTACCCGACACAGTCGTCAATGTCTGGAAAGGAGGATGGCAAAATGAGATGGCTAAAGTCACTGGGAAGGGTTTGAAGGCTATTCTGTCATCCTGTTGGTACTTAAACTACATTTCATATGGTCAAGACTGGCATAAGGTAGGATGTATGTAAGCACTTACTATCCCGAGACTGCTGTCTACTAACTGCAGGATTTGTTTAACCAGAAATATCCGGTCAGCTTGTTAAAACACATGCTTCCAAACTTTTTTTACAGTGAAACCCCGCCTTACGGCTACTTTTTTTGGCCGCTTGGTAAAAACCACCATACATTTTCTTGTAAAAAAAAAACCCTCGTTGATACGGCCACCCCGTTAATACTGCCAGATTTTTTTGGCCCATTGTTGACCGTATTAACGGGGCTCCACTGTATGTAAAATATGTATAAATGTGATACAGTTGGGTTATAACCACGCCCTAACCCTTTAAGTCCCAATAGTGACCAAGATCAATTTTCTCCAAACAATATCCATACACTGTCAAGAGATAAGTTATGAGAATTAATAAAATGATCACCCAAGAGAAAATTCCTTGATCTATTTTCAAATTCTCTCAACTAATTCTTTAAGGAAATGTATGGAGATCAGTTTGGAGAATATGTATGGTGATACTGGGGCTTAAAAGGGTTAAAGGTAGCAGCCTCCTCCACTGCGGTGAAATCAGTCTTTATTTTAGCCCAAGTTAGAAAATGTTCTGTCCTCCTTGTAGTATACCACAATTTTTAGTTTTGGTCTCTTACAGCTGCACGTTGATGTCAATTTTGTAACTTCACTCTTTTCACAATTTCTCTTTATTCTCTCTACAGTACTATCAGTGCGATCCACAAGCTTTTGACGGTATGTTGTTATTTGATGTGTACGCTTATGTTGCAATGCGCGGAAAGGACAGAAGTCCACAAGCCAATCACTTTCCCATTGCTTGTAAAATATCATAGGAGAGGGTCTGAACAGGTGCCGCGTTGTACATCCGAGTAAGTAGTATAAGGTGCACCGAATGAACCCCTTTTTGAAGTAGAATCTCATTAAAAGACCTTTTTACCGATACGGCGGCCATATTGAATTAATTCGATTTAAGGAGTATTATAGGATGCCCAGAGGGCATGAGCACATTTCGTTTGTATTTTCGGGCGCTTTCGGGACATTTTTTCTTAAAGTTTTCTTAGAATAAGATTGTAATGGGCAAAAAGATCCTTGTGCCGTGTTTGGATGTAATGATGATCGCCTTTATCTAGTTTAGTATTGGAAATATGGACTTATATTTCTCGGGAAAAAGGCGATCATTATTACATCCAAACACGGCACAAGGATCTTTCTTCCCATTACAATCTTATTCTAAGAAAACTTTACGAAAAAATGTCTTGAAAAGCGCTGGAAAAATACAAACGAAATCTGCTCATACCCCCGGGGCATCCTATAATACTCGTTAAATCGAATTAATTCAATATGGCCGCCGTATCGGTAAAAGGTCTATTATTCCTGCCCTTCTGTCCAAAAAGGGGTCTGTCCACCACTTAAAATGTTGATGTTACAGGTTATTATTATTAATTTTTCTTTCCTTTTTTTTATCTCAACAGGCACAAATGAACAAAAGGAGTTAGTGATGGGTGGAACCGGCTGTATGTGGGGAGAATGGGTTGACGGAACTAACCTGCTGACAAGGACATGGTGGGCTTATCCCCTTCCCTCGCTTTTCACGGCATCTTTTAGCTTTCAAGTTTGAACAGTTTACGTATTTTCTTAAACACCAAGACTTGCTCATATGCGGACATTGCTTTCTTTCTTTTCACCTTGTGTGCCCGCTCAAGTGGCGCCTTTTATATTGACCCACCGACGTTTCTGCCACCCTTTATTATGTCTGTATGTAATTATATATATATTGTATGTACTTGACTGGCACGTTCACACGAATCCGCATAATTTATTTAATAATATAATAATATAATATATATATATATATATATATATATATATATATATATATATATATATATTTTTAACACTGATCCATCTAACGACAACACGAAACCAGTGAGCCCGCTCATCGAAACCGCATCCTTTTGAAACCGCTCTCCAGATTAGTTTTAGCCTGTGCCAGGCTCTCGGTCGGTGTAGAGGAGCGAAAAAAGCGCAAGCAGCGAAAAAGCGAGCGAGCGAAAAACGGCGGGGGGAAAACTCTCTCCCCAGTCCTCACGCGGCTTTTCGCACTTTTTTTTCGATCCGCTTTCACCGTTCACACGACTCCGGGTAAAAGCTACGTGGTGTCAAAAATATGCGAATTGGTGTGGACGGGGCCTGTTTAATAACACTTTGTTCTGTATTTTTTCATTTCAGGCCTCGTGCCCTGGCAGTAGGAGAGAGATTATGGAGCGCTCAGTCCGTTACGGATCTTACAGATGCAGACAACAGGTTGTGGGAACATCGCTGCCGCTACCTCAGGTAAAGGAAGGCTCCTACTTTTCTTTTGGCAAATTAAAATTACTCCATTAGTATTGTTCCATCATCCGTTCTCATTATTAAAGTCTGCAAGGATAGTTCTATTTTCCGCTGTAGTACGGACAGCTGGAACAGTATTCCCAGGTCTGAAGTGCGAGTATCGAAAACTTCGTATATCAGCCACTTGTCCAGGAACAGCAAAATATTTTGTTTCGTTAGTGTGGGTTTCCACTGTCGCGTTATTTTCACGTGAGTGCGCATGCAAATTTTACGCGTAAATAAAATAGAGGCAGTGTGTAAGTGTCAATTCGTAAACGTAAAAGTTGTGTTAGGTTCAACTTTTAACGTACCATGATGGCGTTTATTTTATTCACGTGCGTGCGCACGTAAAAATTACGCTACAGTGGAAATCCATCTGTAGTGGGGAGCAGATCGGTAGAGGAATGCAGTTGATCTGTGTCCCTCTCCCTCCCGCCCCCGGTATAGTACGCAGCTCCTAAAAACCTTTAACTTCAATCTCTGCTATGAAAAGAGTCATCAGCTCATCAGCGCATGAATAGATCATTGACCATAAACAGTTACCTACAGTGACGTAATGATTTATAAACCAATCAAAACCGTGGAAATAATAATAATAATAATAATAATAATAATAATAATAATAATAATGATAAAAGACGCTAGCTAACGGAAACCGCCAAGGAAGATGAGACGGGGATGGAGTAATGTGAGACCTCTTTTTCTAACGAAATGTTTCTTCTTACAGGCGTGGGATCCCAGCTGAGAATGGAGTCCAGTCAAAGTATTGCCGATATGAGTGGCCTGGGTTCTAAAAGGAATGTTCTCGTTTCCGTACAGCAATACAACTGTCCGTGTTTTTTTCTTTTCGTAGAATTATTTTTGAATTAAACTTCTTTTTGTAGGAGATAAGATTTGATAAAATGTGCCTGAATATTTTTTACCTTTTTTACGCAAATCGGTGAAGGAAGGTGATAAAAATGGCGAAATGATAATTCAAAGAATGGCGAAATTTGCTTTGATTTTTTTCTGTTTTGTAGTGGAATGTAAACCTGTGTGAGCCGGCTACTTAAACGCCTTTGCAAAAGGTAATAAGAATATTGTAGCTTCTGGTCTGTTAAAGTAGATTTTACATTGTATTGTGGACGCTGGTTTTGTTCCTCAAGCGTCTCAAATCGCATGTCCGTATGACAGTAAACACTCAAAAATTTATGTAACGCAAACAGAATAACATATGAAATGAAACAAACCTGTTTTGTCTCCATTGGTGTTTTTTTGTGTTGTCCATTGGTTAAGGTAGGGGAATATTTGTGTCCTACTGAATCACTAGTGTTCAGGGCTGAGAAGGAATCTCAATTTTTCTGTCTACTTTAATACTTACTTACGACCTGCTAAGACCTCGAGGTGACAATTGTCAATTTTTCAATCTCAAGTCCCTTGTCTTAGAACGGATGATGGCTTGAATCGGGGATTTACTGTACAGGGCAACGTCGGCAGAACAAATTTAACCTCATGTACATTATTCAGGCTGTTTCTAAGTGTCCTCAAGCCTCTGTTTCAAAGCGAGGCTAAGTGCGAAGCTATTGATATGAAAATAATTTTTTCTTCTCGTGCAAATAAACTTATTTTCAGAACAAAGGTTTTGCACTTCGCCTCGATTTGAAGGTGAGAATTTATTGAACTCAGAATGGGCTATTTGAAATAAAGCCGACTGCTCCTGGGATTAAATTACTACGACCGAATTATAAAATTCAGAATTAGAAAGAGGAATTGGACGTCTTGTGTACACCTCCATAAAACGTCGCATTATGCGTATGAAAGATGTAGATGAAGTGCATAGGGAAGTTTCAGTTTTTGTACAAGATGTAACTTGGAGAAATAATTCAATCTTGTAGCCTGTAAAAACAGTCGTCTCTTCACGCTCCTTAGCGCTAGGGTAATGTTATCAGCGTTGGAAGCGAAAAGAGGACATCTGTAGTAAAAAAGATCATGTGAGCTATCATCATCATTACCATCGTCTTCATTTCATCGCTTACGAATCGAGTTATTTAGCGAATATCATTTGTAGTAGCTGCCCAAACAAGAAGAAAGATTTTTCGTCCAGCGGAGTAGAAATGGACTGTGTCGAATATAACTTCAATGAAACTTGCAGTTGTTTAATTTTTCATGGTTTTCACTGAAAATTCCTACCCTGGGTGGCAGAGGCTTTTCATGCGCGGTTTCCGGATTTGGTCAAGTCTATAGTGACCACTCGTACCCAGGGTAAACAATTCCAAGCAAAAGGCATCAACACATCATGCAACAGTTCCACTTAAGCTTGCGAAGGAACGTGTAACCCAAGAACAACTGTATGGGAGGGTATTTCTTCGCACACTCGGAAAAAGTCTGTAGTACAAATGTGTCACATGACACATCAGCCACAAGGAAGCCAAAATTGGAAAAAAAGTGGTACTGCTAATAAACAAATACATTTAATCTAAAACTCGAGTTTATTTGATTTTTCAGATTAAAAAGCAGAAATTAACAGAGAATGTCAACTTCCAAGTCATTGGATTCCTCCTCATTTCTTGAGCTCAGTGAAATTACCTGAAAAAAGAATTAAAAAAATTAAATCAGTTTTGAGAGTGAAGTGAAGTCATTTTTAATGGTTCCAGAACTATAACACTCACGATAGGGTATCTTAAAAAAAAGCTTTTCTGCTGACCAGATGATTATTTTTCAATGGATGTCATTGTCTTACCTCTTCATTCTCAAAAAGGCCACTTCTTTGTTCTTTCATCATTTGCCGATGGACCCGCTTAAGCAAGCTTTTACGTTTTGATGATTTTCTTGAAATTCTTTTCATGCTTAGAGTTCCCCTTGGTTTCCTCTGTCAGTAAAACAAACTCACAGTTGGTAACATAGCAGTACATGAGTGTACATTAGCGCCACTCACCCCTGACAACAGGTTCAGTGGAGAAGGGAAGTGGGAAGCTAGGATAATGGGAAGCTGCAAGAGGTAAGGGAGTGGGTGAAAGGAGTGTCATCAACAACTTACACCCATAGATTTCGCTAAGAGGTGGCTGCCGGCAAAATTTCACTATCTGAAAGAGAGTTTACCAAATCACAATATTCTAAAAAGAAGACATGGGGTAATTTTTAAGGTGCAGTTACACTGCAAGCAAAAAAGCCAGCTTGACTAATAAAAAGGTGTGCTAAACTTTTCCAAAGTTACAATCCTGCCCTCCAGTAATTCAATAATTAAATATTGTTGATAAGATTATTACTACTATTATCAATATTAATACAGTGAAACCTCATGACAAAACCTTGTTATAGCTAACACATTTTGCCAGTCCCTAATTGCCCCTTCGTTATTTTGAGGTTGTTATCTTGCTGTATTCAATTTTCTTGTAAACCCTCCCTGTGAGGCTGGCAATGACATTGCTTTATCACAATCAAAATAAATAAGTTTGTGTACAGTTAACATCATTTATGACTACAGAAGCAGTAGCTATCTCTCTCTTACCTTGGAATGTTTTCTATGAGAAAAACTGGAATTCTGTCCACACGTTTCTGATTGTGAATCTGAAAGAAATGAATAAAAAAACTGTAATCATATAATTTTTAATTAACAGACAAAACCATAGACACCTCAGGGGACACTGTGTTCATGTTCATTTTACAAGTTCTACTATAATTCAGAAAAAAAAAAACAAATTTGAAGCCATAATGTGGTCTGTGCAAATAAGATTACCTAAGCAAAGAAGACAAGAATCTCTGGAAAGATGCTCTGAAATATAGTCACGTATTCTACTGAATTTTGCATCATCAAACGCATCTAAGTCTGAAAAATAAAAAAAAGTATTGACAAGATTAGGGAAAATGTTGATACCTTTAACAAATTTCTGTAATTTGCTAGCATTTCTTCAAGCAGTAGGTTTTTACAACCACACAAAACTTAAACCATACACAAATGAACAGAATACCCCCTTCCTCTTGATAAGCTTCAAGCCTGGCATGGTCTTGTTTAGTCTCATGCACAGCACGCATTGCAGTAAAAACCTGCATATAAGAACCCAAGTTATGCTAAGAAGGTTCTTACAAAAATGGTGCCAACTGGAAAATTAGGCTGCTCAGGTTCTTAAACAGGTTCCTGTTTTTAAAAATAAATAAGGTGTTTGCCATTGTTACGTGTGGCCGATTTTGGCCCGATTTTTGGTATTGCATGCATAATATATTGTAAAAATCCCTTTAACCCAAGCATTGTTAAAGCAATTTATGAAGTTTATACAAAGCCACGCACGTTAAGCAGAACAAAAGCTGTAGACATTAAAACATGGTACTCAGTGTTGCAGCTGGGTCAAACATGGTACTTGTGTATTCAGTGCTTGACGAAATTTCTCAAAAAAAAACCTGTTTCAAAATTGTAGGCTAAAATAGGTTCTAATGTGAAAGAGGTCTAAATGGACAATCTTAGCCTAACAGGTTCTCCTGCGCAGGTTTTTACTGTATTTGGGTCACTGAGGCAGGTTTTGAAGTGTGAATGTGAAGGGCAAGTAGCTAGTGTGAGAAAGGAAACTTAGCCGACCACACTTTGAGTATTACAACTATAAGGTTGTGCTTTAAGAAAAAATGTTGGAATCCAGACAGCTTTAAAAATTAATCCCTGGTGACCAGGATTTAAAGGTACGCTAGGTTTACCGTTACAAAATGTTTCTGGAAATTCTGGTTGGAAACTAGACATTTTTAACAGGAACACTGCATACTTCAAAGGTCATTTCACTGGAAAATTTCCCAGAGCAACAGATTGTCTGAAAAGGTATAGTCCTGTTTTTCTGATTGGAATGATTTAAATAAAGAGAAACCAGTGTTCCATTTCTTCAATCTTTCTTTGATACCAGTATCAGGCTTTCACAGCTATTTTCCATTAAATGGCACTGATTATTTCATGCGAATGAGTCCTGAGTTGTGTTTACCATTTGCACCTGGTTTGGCCAAGGTAAGAGATAGAAAGCTGCCACAAAAGTGTAGCCCTGAGTTGGTTAAAATCAGCTAATTGAAAATTCAACCCCCCAGGGTACTCCTAAAAATTCTTGGTTGGGTGTGCCACCCAATTGTCCAAATGCTAACAATCATTCAGCCAAAAAAGTGTCATTTTCCACGCCCGTTTTCAGACCCGGAAGAAGTAAAAAATACAGAATGCATGTTTACATAGACAGAAATTATGTCACCAATACTTAGATTGGAATGCCAAGGAAAAGATTTCTTAAATTCCTCATCAAATTCGCATATTACTCTTTCCTTCTTCTTAATTTTCTGTATTAGTTAGGAATTGAATTAGTAGTTACCTCAAAAACCATACCCACTTACAGAACAAAATGGGCAAAGTCTATACCAGTTTCCAGATCAAAACATCACAAAAACCATACCCTTTGGCACAGCACATACCTACCGTATTTATTCGATTAACCGCCCTGGGCGCTTATTAAATTTTTGGACCTTGAGAGTGGGTGCTTATTCGAGGTGGGCACTTATTCGAGGCTGGGCACTTATTAAATTTTCACCGTTTTCAGCAAGTATAGTATGTTTATTTTGCAACAAAACAATAAATGGTAATAACGAAACGCGAAGATGTAACAAAGCAAGGTTTCTGTAAACTACCCCTCCTTGAAGAAAACTCCGTCTTTGGGGAAGTCTCTTTATATTGGTACTTATTCAATTTCAATCTCATTGTCACCCAAGTGGGTGGGGATGGGCGCTTATTAACTTTTTCTGCCTTTAGGATGGGCGCTTATTCGAGGTGGGCACTAATTTGAGGTTGGGCATTTATTCAAATAAATACTGTATATGGCTTATATAACGGAGTACCCACCACCACCACCCACCACTCCTGGGATTCAACCCCAGTGGTAGGGACTGCCACATGATACTGTAAGCATCTCATGTTAGGATAAGCAAACAAGTATGACAAACATAATAAATCATTACTTTAAAAAAATTAATAATACAATTGTACCTATTTCAAATTCTGTGTCTGTTGGCAGAACTGTTGCCTCAGGGTTTATAATTCTAATGATGTCCATTTGCTCTCTAAGTCCCATTGTTACTGAAGCAACTCTTGTTAGCAATTCAACTGCCTCAACTTGGTCATCTGACGTCATTTTATTCCTATAAAGAACAGTTTTTAGTTCATCCTCAAAGTAATTTATACTGTAACAACAACATACACAAAATTTTTGACTAACATTAATGCCAGAGTGGCTTCGTTCAGCATCTGACTCATGTATACCATTGGTTTACTAGGAGGCAGTGTGGCCGAGTGCTCAGCATGTCCAACTTGCAATCCAGCAGTTCTGGGTTCGAGTCCCGTTCTGGTCACTTGTTGGATTTGTTCTCAGTCATAATCTTTGCCCACGCTTGTAAATAGTAAGTTAATTAAAACACAGGTAAATGAAGTTTCAACCAAAGATAAAATTGACATACAATAAACACAACATTAACTACATGTACCAAAAGAGAAATAAAATACTATAAAAATTCGGAGGTAAAATAAAATAAAATAATAAACAAAACGAAATAAAGAAAGAAATGATATTGCAGTAGATAAGGCTATTGTGCATGAATATTTAAGTTGACTACCTAATGCCAATTAAACATTTTTTAGGGTGGAGTAATTTCCTTCCTCTTTAACCTCGTGCTGTTAAATAATGTTGGACAAAGCTCATAGCAAGCAAGCTTATGGAAAAAGAAACTTGCTTGGGATTTAACATCCATTCATTTACCTCTAATTACATTGTGAAACTGTATATTATCACACAGCCACTCTCAAGCCAATCAGAGGACACAAAGCTGTTTACTATTTTATTCCAGTTAAAAATTTGATTTTCCCCATCCCCTTATTTATGTAACACAAATTGACCTTAGACACTAAAGCCTGGTCCTCACTAGCTATGCCAGTATAAGTATACATATGCATTGTTTGTATGCTTAGCATAGTCCTCACTAGTGATGTAAGCATAATTATTAGATTATGTGCTAGTGAGAACAGATTTGACCTAAGCATAAGCATGAACATAACAATACCAAAACCTGTGTTTTTTTCTTATACTTTTGCTTACATCATGGCCTGCCTCACATACAACTTATTAACCTTAATAACTCTGCTAGAGTATTTCCTCTGTTTGAGGGTGGGGGGATAAAGAGGGCTGGGGGGTTTTTTTGGCTTCCAGGCAGTTTTTGTGGACCTCTCTAGACAATTTTGCCTACCTGTGTAAGTTGCTATAATAAAAACACCTATATATAGTTTTTAAAACATGATGGTGAAAAAGTGGTAAATACAAAAACAGTGAGTGTTGCCTACATCTGGGCAAAGTCTACTTATTCCGATCCCTTTTGTTTTTAGGAATCTAGTTTTTTTTTCATGTGACACACACTTACCAACTTGCACCAAAGTCCATTGAGTTCTGTAACTTTTGACAGGGACAGGTAAATTCATTTTTTAACTTTGAACTTGAGTTCTTGTTATTCTTGAATTTGTTCCTTCTTAATATTTCATCCACTAATGAACTTGAAGACCTTTTAGTGCAATTATTTCCTTTCTTCTCGGCACTTTTTCTTGAACATTTTCTCCAGCTGAGGTTGCTGCTATCAATAGCACTTAATTCTATGGATAAAAAAAAAAACCATTGAAACAGGTTAAAAAAATAATGCATGATTCACACCAGGCACCATTAATTTGTTTACCATAATTTTCAGTTAATGAATGTGGAAGTAGGAAATTTTATTTTTATTTGAATTCCAAAAGAAAAATCAGGAGCTATGTGGAGGAGGGGCTGGGGGTCTTCCCCATTTCTCCTTGCTCCTCGCCGCCATGGGTGTTGCTCCTGCTGAACATTTTAAGTGGTGAGGAGTGGGGAGAAACAGCTGTTTTCGCAGGCTATGGCATTGCAATCTTCGCCTAATATTAAAATGATCAAAAGCATATGGAGCCAGCTCAAAAGTCAGAGTTTTCCCAGCTTGGGTTGAAGCAGACACAAAAACATCTCTCCCTGACAGATAACACAGATACAGCTGTATATGCTTGGATTGTTTTCCTGAGACAATCAGAATATCCACTGGCGTCGAGAGAATCATATAACACTTTTCTAATCAACCCAATGTTCATTTCGATGTCCTTACTTGTGAGCGACAACTTTATCCCCAAGGGTTCTGAGGAGCTACTTTGATTGGTCTAAGAGCAGCAACCCATTTTTGGGTTGCTAAAACTGGCAACAATCAAGTATGAAAAGTCCTTCATTCCGCACCATATTAAACCGGATGTCTAGACTGTGGCAGGGCAAGCTCAGTCAATAGAGTGCTCAACTGTAGAGTGGGATGTTGCAGGTTCAAATAACAATAGTAGATAGCGACAAAATAGGGACAAAAGTAGTTGACATACTTGTCTACAACTCACCAAATTCTACAACACAACAATTTCATTCATTTTTTATTTCAGTCCGTTTAAACGGCCTAAATCCCCCCACCCCCAAATCAATATTGTATGTAATGAAAGTAAAGGTTGAGGGTCTAAAACACAACATTGATTTTCGGGCCAGGGGGTGGCGGTACACAGGGGGAGGGGATAGATAGAACCACTATACAAAAAAGGGCTACTTTATAGAAGTGCGTTAACACTTTTGTCCCTCAATGAAGATCCATTAAAAAGGACATAAAGACTCCTTGCATCAACCCCTTCCTCTCATCTACTTCCTTACACACTTCAAACCAGGAGCCCCTGCACTTGAAAGACTGCTGTATGGGCCTCAAAAATTGATTGAGTTCCATTCAAGTGTTCTTTCTGCAGCTGCTTAAGTTGCTTACTTAGTTCCAATAATCTTTCATGTGTTCAGGGTTGTCACTAAGATTTCAAGTTGGTGGGTAAATACAACAAGTAGGCGGGGAATCAAAAGGCTAGGGATTTCTTTTGGTTCTATTTTTCTTCTATTTTCCAATAAAAGTAGCCTAGGGCCACTCTATTAGTAGCCGGAGAAAATCCCCAGCCCCCGGCTCTTAATGACAACCTTGTGTGTTAGATTTTTAGACTATCAAAATAATAATTCGAGTTTGATTGGAAAAAAGGAATGAAAAGCTTAGTGTTGATTGGAGGGATGGCTTTCCCTACAAAGCTCTCTAAAATTGTAGATTTTCAAAAGTGCCAGCTTTAAGGCAAAAAAGCTCAAACAGACCAATGTTTGAATGGTCTTTACTGTGACCAGCTTAATTTTTCAATCATTTCAGGTATTTGCTATCAGATCAAGATATAAGAATACTCAACCATATTATTTATACCTCTGCATTTTCTCTCCAATTCAGCAATGTTTAAATATGAACCCTGGAAAACAAGATAAAAAAAAGAACTTTACAAAAAACGTACTGTAGAACTGCTACACTGTAACTTGTCATGATAAAAATGGGTAGAGGGATGTGACATGTTACTTTAATCTTAATAAACTACTACTCAATCAAAGTTGAAAACAAATGTTAGGCAATCATTAATTATTATGAAATAAAGTAAATAATATTATTGTTAATTATGAAGTGAACTATGTAAATCAATGAACTTAGAGTGAGACAAGAAAAGTCATGTTTTCATCCATTTCATGTTTTTTATAAACAAAAGTTTACAAATACAAGGTTGAAATACTGCTTGGCTTACAGGAAAATGTGAAGTTTTGAAGCTTTCATCCTCAATGTCAATAAATCCATCATCAGAATTATATTCTGAAGCATTGACAGACGATGCAGCAGAAGTTGATTCTCTGTACCAGTAGTTTCCATCATCCTTACAGTCTACTTCTTGGCCACTACAGAACAACAACAGCAAAAAGTTCAAAGAAAATTCCAAGAATAAAATTAACAAACGTGCTTAACAAAACTAAATAATATAATCATTGGCTCAGGAATGTTCCACAGGGAGCAGGGACCAGCAACTTTATAGCCTGCGAGCAAGCTCTCCGGGCCACTCTGGTGGCAAGGTGTAAAAATGCAGTAGAGCTTGCAACTACGTCACCGGAATTTGAATTCCACCTCCAGTTCTCCTGTGGCTCCCAGTCAACTGAGCTGTCAGATTTCCGCCAATTAGCACAAAGTGGAAACAACCGCGAAAGTAAACAAACATTGAAAAACACAAGCCAAGGGTAATGACATCATTGCTAATGTCATCTCCACCAATCAGCATTTTGCATTGACTTTGTCGATGCAGATATTCAAATTCTAGAGACGTAGTTGCAAGCTCTCCTTCCTTTCCCCACCCCACCGCCACAGCACCCCAGAGAGCTTGCTCACAGGCTAGCAACTTTATTCAAAACATGGTAGTCTTGCCTCATGGAAAGAAGCAACAGGGGAGAGTGTGTGCATACACAGTATCTGCAGTATGCTCATTGACTCCTGTTAGATACTGGTGGAATGCTACGCCCAAGCCAGAATTACTCACTTGCTGAAGATCATAGCTGTTGCTGAAAATATGAATTTGCCTTGCCTTTTAAATGTTTTTGCCAAACTCATGATAAACCTGTCTTTTTAACATTTCTCTGCATATCAGTTTATTCATCAGTCTTGACTCAATTTAAAAAAAAGGAAAATCATAATGTTCTGTTTTATGGACTAGTTTTTTTGGGGGGGAACTCAAATCGGTGGTTGCCAGCAGCGAACTAAACTATTTTAAGTAATAGAGGCCTTTAAGATTCGAAAACAAGGATGACTATAAAGAAGAGACTTGACTTTTAAAGTTTTGTCATATTTTCTCCAAAAATATACACTAACAAAAGCTTCACTGTACTTTTTTCCACCAGAAAAGTGAGCACAGTTATTGTAATTGAAGGAGGTGTAGCCCTCTCCCGATTACAAAAATGATAAAGCTTCTAATATTCAATAACTAGGACATTCTTGCAGTATAATGATGATGCCTTTTACATTTTCCCACTAAAATGAAGCTAATTCGTGCACATGATGATGAGTATTGTCAAAATCTTTTCCTCATAGTTATCCTTGTCTTAGAATCTAAAAGTCTCTATAAATATGTTGTGATTACTAACCACTCAACTTCGGCAGCTACATCAGCCTCAAAAAAAGATGGAGAAAAGTCATCAAAGAAGGAATCTCTGCTAAATGGAGGGGGTGCCCCCCAGAGTCTGCAAACAGAAAAATAGGATCAGACAGAGTGTACCACAATTTTCCACTGGGTGAGAATAAAATTATTTCAAAATAAATTTTCACCCAACCAGTAGTGAACTAATTGTGTTTCATTCGCAGGCCCGGTACTGGTCTTGTAATTTAATGTTTGAAGGCATATACATGTATGTTTAGAGGGTGCAAGGCATTGAATTATTCCACGAAACAAACTTGAGAGGAAAAAAGGCTTAATCACCTTTGAGTTGCCTCAAAACTTCCTTTAAATGGAAGAATGAAGTTTATATACATTATGCTATGAAAGTATTTGCTCCTGATCTCTGTTTATCATGATCATTGAGAGGTTCTGACAGCGTGAAAAATATTTAAGTGACGTGTGATAAACTGTTTTGTTAGGTTAAGGTAAGTCTTACTGAAAAATTTCTAATGTATAAAAGGAAGCTCTCTCACAGAAATAAAAACACGATGAGACCAAACGAAAACCAATAAAGGTTTTATCGTCGATAAATGACCCAATGTTACCATTCGCTCTCCATATCATTTACATGATAATTCTAGAGATGAAGAATATTAAGCGGAGTACGTCTGGCTGCTAGTTAAAATCAAGGAAGGGAAAATCTATGTAACACGTAAGCTTTATGCTTTACGATGTATCCCATTATAACAGCGTCCATAGCGATTTTTCAACGAAGCTCACCTCATTTCGCCGGTGTCGTCAGGAACTGCTAGCATCCTAGACACACGTCCCGAAACATTGTCTTTCACACGCGATCTTTAAACTCGAAATTTAACAGCAAAATATCGTCAAAAATTCATTTTCTTTCTCCTGAACTTTATAAGAACAATGCATTCCGGTGAAATAGTGCCAAGTTTTCACTCTGCCTTCGTCTCGCACAGCCCACGTGGCTCTAGCCAATCAGAAAGCGCGTTTTTCGCCATGTGGGTATCCCTCTTACGCAATTCGGATTTGCCATATTTGGCATGTTCCGGAAGTTCAAGCATTTCCTGGTCTGCTAACCTGAGATCAGGCGTTATTATTTTTTTTTTTGCTTCTTTGCTTCAGGCTACTGGTCTGCCAGCACACTCTCGAGGGGGGCGGGGGGAAAGTTTTCGTCCTTACCCCGGCCCGAGAGGAGGTACCGACGTGAAGTTTGGGGTGATGGTGCGCCGCCAAGGCATACAGCTTTGTCTGGGTGCCCTGTGTCTGTGCTGTCTTGTTGTCCTTGTTCTTAAATTCAAACAGTGAAAATAAAGCAAGACAGTACATATGCAGGTATGAGGTTAATCAAAAATAAATCACAAACAGCGGGCCGGTGATGTGATAGACAAGGTGAACTTTTTTAGTGATCAAAAGTGACCGTTATACAGAGGCAATGCCCCCGTCAAAATTGCACCGACAAGCTGCAGAGGCCACAGGCCATCCAATACCATCCGCTCTGTTTTGAGTTCTTTCGGTTGAAAATATGAGAGACTTTGTATGAAAAATATATTACTGAGATCTGCGCGCGCTAAATAACGCTAAACCTTACTTTTTCTTAAATGAAATGAATAAAAAAGACTTACCTGCAATGTATTCCACTGCGCTTTGATGTCTGTTTGTCGTTTTACTGGGTTTTTTGGCGTTATTGCGTAACCACTGTTACTCCTTTCATAGAACGAAAAACTTCGTTAGTTTGGGCCGCCTGTGCAGAGGCTTATGATGAAGAAACTGAAACTATTTATACAAAAACTGACAAGGGGTCTGGAAATTAGAAAAAAGAATTTTCTTATATAAGGCAGTTCATCAGCTTTTAAAATACTTCTTACACATGATTTTTTTCTCGTATGATACAAATTAGGGCACCCTATCTAAGGATCGCATACGGCATAGCTTGCGTGGCAGGCGATTGAAAGGAAAGAGGAAGTTAGGGAATTTCAGTTTACGTTTATCTACAATCTTGGACAAAATAAATGAAAAACCAAGACCCCCTCTCTCCCCCCCCCCCCCCCGCCAAATTAAGGATGGGAAAATGGCGCGTTTTTGCCCTTCGCGCGGCTTCATCCTTGATTTAGGGGGATGGGGTTTGCTGTTCCATTTTATTTTTTCCAAGATTATAGCACTCCGCCGCCGCCATCTCCTTCGGACGCCGCGTTTTAGAGTACATGCAAGCCTATAGAAACAAGGCCGATAGAAAAAATTTCGTCGATTTAGTGGCCTATATAGTTAATTAATGGAGGCGTGACCACAAAAGTCCTAGTTTTCCAATCCTTGGAATAAGGTACGTTAGTAATGTAAAAGGACTGAGTGGAGTGCAAGTCAGGGAGTAATGGGGCGAGTTACGAACCCGAAGTCCTATTATCAATTAATTGTGTCAGTAACAAAATGCGAGAATCTCAGTCTTGGAATATTTGTTAACGTAACCTGAGATCAGGCTCTGTTTCCTTTTTGCTTTGTAAATAACATTCCGGCGGGCAAGGCGAAACGAAAAGAATTTTATCGCGACAACGTAAGAGAAAATGTATGAGAACTGCTAAAATTGGGCCTGATCTCAGGTTATTATTAATGTAAATAAAAGTCACTGGACCAGTTAGTTTCATCCATTTTTCTTTTCCAGTTGAAGCTGGACGGCTTACCTCCTTGCTTTTCAAGACATCTTTGCCACTTCGTGGTCACTTTTTTTCATTGACTTTGATTGGTTATCATTTGCTATGTAGTTAAATTTCATTGGCAACTGGCATTCGCTTCTTGATTTTCATTGGTTCTTTAACTGTCCGATTACATGCTCCTCAACCTCGTCCCCAGGGCGCTTTTCCTTGCTTTTCCCCGGCTTTGGAGGTGGGCCCCAACCTCCAATTCAAAGCCAGGGAAAAGCGCCCTGGGACGAGGTTGCAAGCTCCTGGTAATCTAGTCTGAGGAGCGTTGTGTGACGACACTAAAAACGGCTGTGTAGCAGACTACTGGTAATCGGACAGGTCAGATAGCAAAATTAAGCGATAAATATGGGCTGTTAAGAACCAATCAGATTCAATCATTTTATTATTGGCACAATTATAGTTCGAACAGCACGAAAGCTAAAAACGAGAGTATTAATGACCTAAGGCCTCGGATTTCAGGAGCCTTTTTGAATGCAATTTTTGGGGTCCAAATTTTAGCAGCGAAACATAACCTGTTTGTTTGCAAAGTAAATAAACGAGAAACTAATAACAGTACAATAACGATAATCATAATCACTCCTATCCTAGATCAGAACAGGCCCCCGACCGTATGTCCTTTCATGGAATACCGGCTCATGCTTGAGGACTTGTCTATATAGGCCCTTATGGGTCCCGTTCCGTTAGTTAGCTCCAGTCCCCTCTTAGAAGAATACGCACCGAGAAAGTGTTATGTCGTCCAACACTGGTTCTCACAACAATTTTGTGTTTATTTGGATCTGAGCGGATACGGAGTTGCTTTCTTTCCGGTCGAGACGATGGATATCTTATTAGCAGTTCCCTTGAAAAGTTTGCTTTGAAAAATGTAGTCTTCATGAAGTATGTTCATCGTTTAACCGTTCAGCGTCGATTGCCTAGTAATTTTCATGAACGCGGTTTATAGCAGCGGCAGCCGCCCAAGGGTTCGAAGCGTGTAAACTGCAAGAAGTAGGGCAAGAGCGTCTTTTAAAGCTATGATGATACGACGTGGTACGAAAACGAGATCGGACTCGGACTCTCCAGATCTTATGAATCACACGACAGACGCCTCTGACACTACGAGCATTCTAGAAGATGGAGCAACAAGTCCGACTGCGTCGTTCATCTCACACTCGAAAAGTGGGCACAGTAAACACGATGGTGACTCCAGAAGAGAGGCAAAAACAGTCAAGGTTGCCCTCCCAGGGGCGAAGAAACCTCAGTCTGCGGCTAAAAAGAAAAAGTCCACACCAGATTTGGTATTTACAGCAATAAATAAGATTTAGTTGCATTGACGTTTGTAGTTGTCGATTTTAGAATCGCCCCTAAATGTGCATTCTTCAGGGAACGGCATTGAATTTAATTCAGACAAGTCTTAAGTATTGGCTCATCTGTTGACGTCCACTGTTATTTTTCTTTCCGTAGGATATCCACAAAGAAATTATAAAATGTCGAGATGAAGGGTCAACACATTTGGATCTCAGCAAAGCAGCGGTAAGGTCTTGTAGAAGATAAGGAGGATATTTACACGGCTTTAGCTTATACTTAAGCGTGCAACTCTGGCATAAATTTCATGGTATTACCTAACCCTGTTTGTTAGAAAATTGCTGCTATAACCTTTTACTGTGTGGTTGTTAAACGCAGCTTTAAATGGACTAGACGTGTTTTAAGGAAAATGCAACTAAGTGAGCATGCAGGATTTCGAGTAGTTTAGATTTCCGGGATCGAAATTTTCACTTGTCTCGTTGATATTTTTGCCCTTGGGGAATTTCTTTTATTTTCAGCTGCTTTGAGCTCGCTATCCACGTTTTTCGAATTGAATTTTTTTTATAGCTAATTAGATAGCTTGAAATATCTGCAGTAATAGATCTAGGAAAGAGAAACGAAGGATTTACGTGCGTCAATTTCCATTTTTTTGAACGTGATCGTTGATCAGGTCACCTGTCCAAAAATATCGTTTACCCTGACTTACAAGAAATCCAATATGTCATTATCGAATGTGCATGTCTTTGTCTTAAACTTCCTTTCCTTTGATATTTCAATGTATAAATATTTGATTATGTTCCTAGTTAGTTGGAATGTGCCTTTAATATTATGAATTTGGCGAGTAGAGATCCTCCGAATTTCCGATCCTCCTGCTGTCGATCGAGTTTTTGATTTGCGATCTCTTTGTTTTGGAGGGAGTGAACGTTATTTGGTGAATTTAGTTTAATGAAATTTGCAAATTAGCTCGATTTTAAGGCTGAGGCAGTCTACACTTAGTAAAAGAACTCTCATATTTTTAATGAAAAAAGTATTTTACTGTTTTCTTTCTTAATGCTGAATCAGCACATACCTTTATCATAATTATAGATTGAAACTCAAATTTTCAGCAGTAATTTAAAAATTAACCTTGGTGAAGTTTGAACGTGACGAAGTGAGCAATTAAATTAAATCAAAGAACGTGCATTGAACCTTAAAGGGATCAAAACAAAAAAAGATATATTATCGGGAGATCCTATTAGGCCCAGCCAAATGAATGCTACATTATTCAACATGGTTGGGTGACTCTAAACAGTGTTAAGCCTAGAAGCCAGATCAGATCAACATGTTTAATTTCTTAAAGGGGCTACACCTGTCACACTGTCTGCTACCTTTCTAAAAAGCTAAAACATGTCTTCGCATCAATTATTAAATTCCAAAAATAATGATCCAGTTTTGTTATTCAAGACTATAGGCATTTAAATAATACTGTTTCCTGTTGTCTCTTGCTACGGATGGCAAGGATAGACCTGGATTGAAACTTGAAAAAGTTTAGTGCTATTCCTGCAAAAGTCACCCGGGAAATTATTATGGTTTGTGCTCCTTGATGAAATTTGCTTGATATTGTCTTCGTAAATAACGAACTCTGCAGAAGCATTTTGTCTATGGGTAAAGGCATTAAGTATCGACTTAACCAGAGAATTGACCTCAAACAGTAATATTCTGATGACATGGCTCCTTTAAGATCATTATAGATCTTCATTGTGATGTCGGGAGCATTGATCTTGTGAGAAGCTTCTCACGAACAGGCTCTTGATTTCCATTAAATTTCTGTGATTCTGTAGTTGGAACAGAGGCTTCCCCATGTAGAGTCCTCCCATCCTGTCACCCAAACAGCAACCAAAAGTTTTTCCTCAAACCATTATCCCTATCTGCTTTTATAAGCTATTCCTGATTTGGAACTTAAGTTGTAAGAAGTGTCATTAAAGTCTAGAAGAGTTTAGATTCTCTTATGTTTGGGTATTTAGTGGGAGATAATTGGTTAGGAAGAATAATAGAATGACAGGGTTGAGCAACTTGGGTTACAGTATAATTTGTCAAATTAAAGGATATTTTAAGCATTTAAGAAAGTGCCGCTGACTTCTCCTAATGGATCTTGGTTCTTGAAAATGATGTTAATAAATTCCGCAGAATCATACATGGTAAAATGCCAAATATCATGTTCTTTCCGTAATTTTCTAAGTCTCTCTTTTACATATATTCTAATCCCTCGCTTAAAAATATGCCAAGTTCCATTCCAAAATAATCCCATAAAACCTCCTTGGGACCCTTGGGACATGCAGGGCTGTCTCTAAGATTTCAAGTTGCTGGGTATATGTGATTAGTAAGGAAGCTCTTTTGGTTGTATTTTGCTTTTATTTTCTGTGAAAGTTGGGGTTGGGGGTAGCCAGGGGAAAATCCCTGGCTCATGACAGCTCTGAACTTGAGAATCTGATTACCAAGATTCTGGAACCAACATCTGCGGCCTCTGCATTGGTCTCTTGAGTAAGAAGTCCATTCTTTATCATGTTAAGGGTCAGCTTTGATTTTATTATCAATAGATTAAATTGACTGAACAATCATCAGTTACAATCAGAAAATCTTGTTATCTGAATTCCAATTTTTTTGTTTTTTCACCTGTGTGTAAGTCAAAAAAAATATTATTTATGTGGGTGACTATAAAAATGACGCAGTGCTGTCGCCCTGTGTTTTAGAACCTACATGAAATGTATAGAAAAAGACCATCAATGGATTATAGTTGCATTATGACTCCATTTAAAAGACAACTGACAATTTTCAATACTTTCATTTTCCAATAATAATTTTTATTTATTTTCTGTGGTAATTGAGTAGGTTTTTTGATGGATGATGGATTATAATAATCTATTGTTGATGCAAAAATAGTAGCTTATTTTGGTATTGGGTTATATAAAGCAGAGTAATCCTACCCTTCTTCAGCCAGTAATGTGTATTTTGTGGTTTTGTTTTATCTTTGGTTCAGCCCTTATTTTTGAAAGCCAGCAAAGATGAGTTTCTTTAACTGTTGACTGCTTTTCTGTCATTACACTTGCTGCAAAGTTAGTAGCACTAGAGTTATGACTATTTAATAAACCCAACCGAACATTAAAAAGCTGCCAATCTTGCTTTGTCTCATTACCACAGCATTAAAACCCTTTAATCCAGAAATAAACAGAGTAGATACCTGAGCCTTTATTCCACTTTACTTTGCTTTTGTGCATCCATAATTAGCCTTTATCCCTTAGTCACTTGTTCACACACTCTCTCTCATTGAACCAATCAGAGATTGCTTGTTTTACCCAACTAACTAACTTCCATTACCTCATCCTTTATGGGGTCTAGTCAAACAATCAATGTGATAATTTACTCAAATTTTTCCATTCTCTAGGTGACAGCACTACCCAAAGAACTCAAAGAGGTATTTGTTGTTCTAGTTACACTGTAACTTCTACAAGTATTTTCTAATTAAAAATGTAATGATTGAATAAAATATCCTGCTATAACACATGCTATTATTAGAGAGTTGATACTTAAGTTTTCAATATTATTGAATTCTCTAAATAAATCTTTGTTCATTAGGGCACTGTCACTCAAACTTTGATCAGTTATTGTAAGGCTGTAGAGTCACACACCATTTTAAGAACACCTACTTAAAACAGACACCTCATTATTACGAACAGGTTGCTGCATGTGTCCATGGGGAAAGAAATGCCTTACTTTTTCTCAAAAATCAACCCGATTAATGGGGACACCCAGTTGATATGGACAATCTCAATACCCCCCCCCCCTCTAGTGACCATATTAACAGGGTTTGTCTGTAATTAAAAATGTTTGCAATTTTGGCCTTTTTTGTTTTTAATCAGATGGTATTAGTGACAATCAGCCTCCCTGGACTTGCTATGGAAGTTGTTTTGTCTTCAGCTTCAACCTAATAAGCCCAAATATCCACATAATAATAAGCGCGATAATAAGCGCGTGACAAGTTGGGAGGAAAACCATGTATTGAAGTCCGAAACATTGAATTTATTTTAAAACAACCGAGTCAATTCCTTGTCTTTACTTTTTTGTCACTCCAGTTCAAATTCAGCGTCCATCTCTGTTTACTAAAATGTTGCTTAATTGCATTCCCTCATTCCCTCCCTATCCATTTACTTATTTCCTTACTTCCGGTTATTTGCTTCAAACTCCCGTTAACTCAAACTTTTTTCAATTTCCCTTGAAGGTTTGAGTTATCGGGAGTCGACTGTATTTTATTTAAAAAACGCAGACGATACTAACTAAGTAGGCAGCGATTTTTGCTGGCAGCTGGCTACTTTTGACAACCCTGTATGAAATGGAAAATGTTCTGCACCAATCCACCATTTGGACAGGGTCTCAGAGGAAATATCTCTTACAAAGACATTCATGTTTAAAATTTATCATTTTTTATGTTTTCAGCTAACCCAGCTAAAGGAACTTTATCTCTATGGTAACAAAATCGCAACTCTTCCTCCAGAAGTTGGGATGCTGAAAAACTTAGAAAAACTGGCATTAAATGAGAATAACTTGATTGACTTACCAGGTAATTGTAGAGTATTGTGCTATTATTGTATAGTTCCACAGAACTATGTAAAAGTATGGTAATCATGGATTTGGTGGTAAAATCCATTAATGCTGCAGTGCCCAAAGATAATTATGTATTTCTGGCTCAGTGGCTTAGAGAGGTTTTTGTATGGGACAATATAAAATGACTCTGACCAGCTTCAATCATTATAAGTGTGAAACAATAAAAGTTGTCCAAGTAAGGTCATTGTTGTCAATGTATGTTGTTTATTTCTTCTGGTACGACTAATGGATTTTTCCTGTTTTTTCATTTTATTAAATAATTTTAATGTTTTTGGCAGATACCCTGGTAAAGTTAAAGAACCTAAAATTACTTGACTTGAGACACAACAAGATGAAGGAGGTATAATATTACAATATTGAATTCATTAAATCAGCTTTGAGAATTTTAAAAACTTGTTCCATGGGTTATTAATTAGCCATTTTTATAGGGTTGTAGGAATGACAAGACTATGAAAATAAATTGGGTTCAAAAAACAAATTTGGATAAGACACTTGAGGCCCAAATCTTAAAAATGTTAGTAACTTTCAAGATTAAAAGCCAATAGTATTTTTTCTAAATCCGAATCTATCAGAGGTGGGTGGGGCTACCAACTTGACTGAAATTTGTCACTCAAGAAAGTTCAGTTTTACAGCAATTTCAGAAGGCATATGCACTCATCATGTGTAGGAGAACATTTTCATGACCGCTGGTTCTTGGTGGAGTTCTCATCTCTCAATCTGTCAACAGAAAGTCAGTGAGAAACGAACATCACTCAATTGTGAAATGTCATTATTGCCACAGGCCTGTACTCTAGCAGAGCCCGTTGGCCTGTGGTGCCTAACTTTTGCTCTTGGGCTACTAGAAAATCTTACTATTTTCATGAAAATCATATGTTGGGTGCCCTGGATTTCACAAGTTCAGAGCACTGGGCTCCCTTAAATTTTTCTGAGAGCACAACCTTGTGTCATCATACTAAGAGAAAAAGGGGGCTTTCAGGTCGACCCCCTGGATCCTCCCGAATGTATGCCCTGGTCCTGATGTGAATTGGGTTGGGGGATGTAGTTAAATTTGTCCAATCAATGCTAAAGGGTTACATGTTGCAAACTCAGAAGAGGTGTCTTTGTAACAAGAGGGTCTCAGTGGGGTGGTAGTTTTGACAGTTGTCATTGAGTTTTTTCCAATTTTGACAGTTGACAGTTAAGTTTTAGAGCTTTTGACAGTTGGCTGTTAGTAAGTAGAAATTTAGTCCAAGACTTAAAGTAAATATTAATTTCTGTATAAATCAGTATTAACTTTTGGGTCTTGGAGGTTGTCTTGGCCTTTCACCTTTAAGGTATCAGCCACCCTTAAAATTGACATTTTTCCATATTTGAGGTTTCAACGTTTTCAAATAGATAAGCTTGAGAGCTTTCTTTTAAAAAAAAAATTAGAAGAAAATATTATTTCTGTCGAAAGATATCGGGGGTAAAAGATTTTTTCTTGTTAATTACTTTAATAATTAATAATCGTTGACAAGATCTTTCATACTCGTGTCATATATCAATTAACTTGCCTGTTAACTAGTAACGTGATACTGAGTGCGTGCTTCGACACAACACGTGCGAATTGTCTTCGCGTTGTCTATAGCATTTAGATTTAGCGTTTGCTTCGGTGAAAATGCCGCCAAAAAAAAAAGAAAAGGTCGTGTCCGTTTTCGTCATCGAAACCGAGAGCAAAAAAGAAATCGAAGTGCGAGTTTGACAAAGAATGGGCCGCAAAATTGGCAGAGAGCGACAAAGGCTCATTTTATCAGCAAGAGAAGTGGCTCGAGGGGTTGGATATTCAGAAAAGTGAAAATGCTGCAGTTGCTGAGAGTGCAAGGCATTCCAAAATCCAGCTTGAAGAGCCAGATGAAGAAAGCCAGTTAAGCTCATCGACCCCATCTGCTGATGGAACGTGGAAAACAATAAGAGGTCGAGCTATCGTATCGAGCAAAAAGCTGCTTGAGAAAATGGACGAGTCTGTATCTTGTCGATTTTGCCAGGGAATAGTCCAAGTCATGGAAAGTGTAGCGACTAAGCATGGACTTGGTTCTACCTGGAGAATCCAGTGCGAGAATGAAAGCTGTCCGTCGCACAAGACAAATTCTGTTTTTAATTCTTCTGAGAAGAGCAGAGCGTTTGAAATAACCGGGCCTCAGTTCTTGGCCTTCGAGCAATCGGTGGTGGACATTCGGCGCCTTCAAAGTTTTTTAGTTTCCTTGGCCTGGCGCCGATCAACAAAAACGCCTGGGCGGATCATACAAAAAAGATCGAAGGAGAGGCAAAACTTTTGCTCGTGAAAGAATTAAACCGTGCTTCTCGTGGTGTAAAAGAGTGGAAGTTTTCAAACGGAGAATTAAACTGTTCACTTGCTTGCCGCGAAAGTTTGTTCCTGTCACATGTTACCTGTCAAAGTCCTATTGTTAGAGAAAATTGATCCATCTCTGATATCAATCAGAATAAACATTCAGGTGTTATAATCTCATTCCAGGTAGGATGCTGCCAAAAATGTATTTTCTATTGTATCTCCGAACGCAAATTTCGCCGATCGACTTGTACGTTTTGAACTCCAAGTCGCCAGCCTTTCAATCAATTTGCCTAAAATTTGGCCAGAGTGATGCCATATATCTCTTCTACAAAACCGTGTCTGCGAATTTTAATACTCCTTTTCATTTTAAAGCTAGAGCTTTTTTTCCACAGGGAGTGTTGACTAATTGCCTTCCCCAACTTCATTTGTTAATAAAAGAAAAACAAACGCGCTTGTCAAAAATCTGAGACACGGTTTTTTAGTGGAACGTGTTGAGAAGTGAATGCGGTGTTAATTGTTTTCTTCCGTTTATTTCCGGCGGGAGTGGAACATGATTTATAGAGACGTGTACTTTTACACAAAGCGTTCCAATTTCGAAACACATTTGAGTAAATCGTTTTTGTTAGTTCAAATCCATAATCTGGAATTATTAAGCTTTTAAAAAATATATGGTTTATAGGGGTTTTTATAAAAACAACTAACGCTACAGCGATTCGCGCGCGGACGGTCCTGAAGGGTGGCTGATACCTTAAGATTTTGAAATATTTTCATATATAAGTAAGTTGTAAAGTCTTGTAATGTCTAGAGAGTGTGTTTTTGACAATATAGGAACTAATTTTTTTCAGTTTAGATATTCTTTAGGAGCCCGAAGTCTGTGAAAATCAGCTGAAATAGTGAAATTTGAGATACCCTAAGAGTTTTTGACAGTTAACATTAATCTGCATTTATGACGGTTGAGGGTAAAATATAACCTTTTTTAATGGTTGACAGTTAACTTTTAGGCTGTTTGACGGCTGACAGTTAACCCCATTGAGACCCTTTAATAACAGTATAATTTCCCCTCTAGGAGTAACAGGATTAAAACCCAACATGCCTTTCCATTCCCAAAATGTTATCGGAATATTCAGGAAATGGGGCTAAGAAAATGTGTCTCGGAAATGTGTTTGACAGTGCATGCTTTAACTAAAGCTGATTGGATGTATTTTCTTTGCAGATTCCTCCAGTGGTATATCGACTTACATCACTAACAACTCTTTACTTAAGATTTAATAGAATCAATGCTGTGGAACCTGAAATTGGGAACTTGCGGGTAAGCCCGAGTAATTTTTATTACCTGTATCTTTGGTTTAATCTGCTAAACTAAAGCAAACTTGAGGAAAAGATTCTAATGGTTATTGTCCAATAATAATTTTTAATAAGTATTGTTATATTCCTGGACTTTCACTCAACTAAACAGGGACTAGTCTTGGTTTAGTCTTGGTTAAGTGGCCTCCACTAAAATCAAATGTATCCCAATCGTGATACATCAGGCAATGTACCCTGCTTGGGATACATTACTGCTCGAGATGAAAGCATGGTGGAAAGTGGCGTGACAGAAGGCAGGAAAGACACTGCTAGTTTTCTTTTTCGTGAATTTCGTGGAAGAATGCAATAACACAAACACGAAGGTTCAAGCTAAAAAGCAATGATTTTTAAAGTTATCCCAGAAGAGAAACAGCTGCTATTGGAAGAAAAAGATGCAGATAATATAAGGAAAGTGCTTTGTAAATCATTCATTCAGTTGTTTTGAGATTAAATTTGTGTTGTTATAAGTATCAACTCAACTTTTTTGGTTCGCTCCGGTTATTTTTTGTGTTGCTGTTGAAGTGAAAGTCTAGAAATGTAACAAAACACTTAATGTCAGGTCCCTCGTGAAACCAGTTGCGGTAGTTTTGTTTTCCCTCGAGTCCTGATATTTCCCTCGACTTTGTCTCAGGAAACAAGGCAAGATGGTAGGATATTATCTTTGTTTATCATGGTTTTATTAAGTTGACTATCTGCCGTGGCTCAAATAGTGAACACATAATATTAATTACATGTAAGGGTTCCAGAAGGTGAAATTATAATGACAACACAAACGCTCAAGTGGCCTTATATCATTTAGTTGTGCAAAGTAATATAATTTATTATTGATAACCTGTTTTGTTTCAATTCCAGCTACTTGAGAGATTAAGCCTTAGAGAAAACAAGATTAAAGATTTACCAGCTGTAATAGGTAGGAATGACCTCTTTGGTGGACATTCTGTAGCAAATGCAAACATAATAAAATTTCACGTTACTTTGTACAATACATACATGCGTATTCAGAGAGAAGACATTGGACTGTTAGGTTGAGATGATTGCCAACTTTTCAAATAATTTATTAGCTTTTCCAGTTATAATGAGTCCTTCCAGCCCACCCCAACCTTCACCCCACCCCTACCCCCCAAAAAAGGTGGAATATTTTCTTCTCTTGCAGCAACGGCTGAGCTGTAAATGATTTATTTTTGGTCTGAGGTGAGAAGACACAAAAGGACACAATACAGTTGCATTCTAGCCTTACACCTGTATTGTAGTGAGTTCAGGCCCACCTTGGATACAAGTAACCAGGGTTTAGCTCATTGAAACGAGTGTCTTAAAATCATGTTTGTCATCTTTAGGTCAGCTAGTTCATCTTGTCACTCTTGATGTTTCACACAACAATATTGCAAGTATACCTAGAGGTATGTCTGGTGTTATATTGAAGGAAAAAAAGTTTTGATAATTTTCCTCAGGTTTAATGATGGACTTAAATCCAAAGTGAAGGCCACAAAATGATGAATTCACAGTGTGAACAGTCTGTCACGTCAATATCATGATTAATATTTAATTTAATGTTATGAGACATGTACAGCCTTACCCAAAAAACAAAGAAAAATAACATTTAGACCAAAGATCACATTGAACCACAATGTCCCATGTCATGCAGGACCTCAATTTTTTTGAAAATTATGTTTTTGCATCATGGATAACCTTGTGCTCTAAGTATTTGTTTTGCAAATGACCTGAAGTTAAATGTATCTGTGTTGATTTGGGGGACATAAAATTAATGTTGACCTTTCCTGTGTGCAGATATTGGAAACTGTGTGCAAATGACATCACTTGATCTTCAACACAACGACATTCCTGAAATACCAGACACGATAGGTAACCTAACAGAAATGACAAGACTGGGACTCAGGTGAATCTTATGATTACGTTTTTTTTTTCTTGTCAAAAACTTTGCTCCACAAGGTGTTGAATATTACCTTACTGGTACTTAATTTTGTGGGTCTTTGATTTCAGTCTTCTTGCAATTGCCAAAAAATCGTGAAGTTAATTAAAGACCCGCAAATAAAAATCCTCACGAAAGTTAATACCCTGCATATATAGAAAATTCAAATCACACAAAAAATGATTAACATGTATAACAACAACATTTACAGGATATATATTGACAAATACCCACATTATTAACAGATTTTACTCCATTTTGTACCTTCTGTTGTAAAGTAATGTTAATTTTCAAAGATTTCACTTATGGAGTGGAGAATCTAGCTATTATCTTCATCTGAATCGCTAGATTCGTGCAAAAAAATAAATGTGCATTTTGCTTGTTCCAGTTTTTCTAGAAATTTTTAAAAGTTCATACATTTTGAAAAATAAAGTGAAGTTGAGAATGCTATAATCACAAAATTCAAAGCCCTTATCTTCTTTATTTAAGTTGCAAAAATAAAATTCCACCAAATACCCCCCCATCAAAAATCTTAGAATAAAGTACCCACAAAATTAAGTAACAATAAGGCACCAGATACTAACTTTTTCTAACTTTTTTAGGTTGGCAATTTGCTTTAATAAATTGTGTTATTTATCGTTGTTTACCTTCATAGATACAATCAGCTATCCTCCATTCCAGCTTCTCTAGCAAATTGCACAAAAATCGATGAGTTTAATATTGAGGGAAACAATGTCTCTGAGCTGCCAGTAAGTACTTTTTTTTTCAGGCTTTTCTTTCACATCTGCAAAAGTTGTGCCTTATTATTAATTTCTCAGCATCAAACCTTTTTTCCCTTGTATTTCACTGTAATATTATTTTGGTCCCATTGTCATATCCAAAATTATTCTCCAAGTTCAGTTATCCTTAATGTTGTAACTTCCAGTGACATAAATGTTAATGCTATTGAGGTTAAAAAGATAATTGTTATTGTTTTTTGTTTTCTTGAAGGATAATCTGCTTCATTGTTTGAAAATGTTAAACAATGTCACACTATCAAGGAACAACTTTGAACACTTTCCTACTGGACCACCTAAGCAGTTTGCTTCAGTCCAGGTACAAGATTACATTGTTGTTGTTATTTACTAGGGAGTTTCATTAAGATTTTCTTTGGTGGCAGCAACAAAACATTCAGTCATTCTTCTTCTTTACAACATCATTATCAGGTGCAGCTGTACATGTAGATGTTGCAAGGACTGCCTAAGTACAAGCCTGCAAATTATAAAACCTGCTCTCCTTGCTCCTCACCACAAGGAACATTTCACAGGAGAGACATCGATGCCTCAACAGTGTACAAAGAAAGAAGTGTCCAATAGCCTGGGGCTAGTGGATTTTGCTATCGGGCTAGTGAATTCTGCTCTTATCTTGCCCGATGGGCAAGTGAAGTATTTTGAGGAATTCAACTCACAGAAGAACTATGAAATCAATTCTGCTCCAAAAAAAATGTTGGGGGCTAGTAAATGCTAGCTTCAGCTTGCCGGAATGGCAAGCTGTAAAAATGACTTTCTTTGCACCCTGCTCAATGACAGAAATTCCATACTGATTAAGTAAAACAGTGTTTACTTAATTAATATGATGGTCATGGTGTTCCAAACATAAATTTGTTTAAGTTGATGTTTCTCCTGGTCTATTACAGTAAAGTGTTGGGTTCTTCTGCAAACGAGCTGCAGCAAAACTCAAATGCTCCTTCTGAAGAAGAGTATACTGGTATTCCACAAATAATGACTGTATCATAGTAGATTCGTTATCACCAACAGAAACTTAGACCCTTGAGACATTTGTCGTTTGTTTATCATTCATAAATAATGTTATTACTAAGTTGACCAATCAGAGCTCCTGACCAGATTCTGGACAGATTTTACTTTATCAGTAATGGAATTTCTTTTTCTTGGGGCCCAGACGTCGTCCCTCCTGTGAAACGTGTTTAGTATCTCTATATGTGTGTACGTTCAACCTTC
Source organism: Porites lutea (assembly GCF_958299795.1). NCBI lineage: Eukaryota > Metazoa > Cnidaria > Anthozoa > Scleractinia > Poritidae > Porites > Porites lutea. The sequence continues at coordinate 39,830,891 of NC_133202.1, forward strand.
ATTTTAAAATTATTATCTCAATATTTTGAATGAAGGTATTTAAAACCGTAGTGTGTTTGTTCATTTTTAGACATTTATAATGGAACACAACAAGGTTCAAAAAATTCCTTTTGGAGCGTTTTCCAAAGCTAAAGCTATGGTGAGTTAATTGCGCAAACAGCCACTTCAATACGTGCATTGTTCGAACAAAGTGTTGCTAAAAATCCTCCTTCAAAATAAAAAAAGTCCAATTAATTTAATATATCTATTTTCACTGCTTAAATGCGGGCAGTAAGAAATGATATCAAGTTTCACTTGTTCACTTCCTTAGTTTTGCCTAATTTTGTTTATGGTTTACCCGTATATGGAGCTTCTGAACCTGATCTTGATATTATTCAGAACTTTTTAGATAGATGTCATAAACGCCGTTTTATTTCTTACCCCATTTCAATTAAGGATCTATAATTAAAGAAGCAAAACTGTAAAAGTTTTAAGAAAGTAACTTTCATAAATAATCACCCACTAGCTCCATATATTCCTACAAAGAAAGTTTGTTCTTACAATCTCCGTAAAAAACAATGTGCCCGTCCTAAAATTGATAATGAGCATTTCATGTCTGCCTTTGTAAATATACTAATATTTAAACAACCTTATAACACAACCTTTTAATTCAGAAATTATGCTACCAATCTACCATTTGTTATTTTGTTTATACATTTTATGTTGTAATTTTTTATTTGTCTTGCACAGAGTTTAAGATACTATATTTTATTGTTTTAGACTAAGCTTAACATGAAGGAAAATCGGATTGCTGCTCTTCCGCTTGGTAAGAACTTAACAGATTCTTGTGCTGTGGAATGTCAGTTGGATGAAAAAAATCCTGTTTACAACTGCTTTTCTTATATTATCTTTTCAGACTTTGGTAGCTGGGTCAGTTTGGTAGAGCTAAACTTAGGAACTAACCAGCTGTCAAGACTTCCTGGTAATGATTTATTCCTATTTTTTGCTTTAAAGTAAACTTAAGGCACACCAGAAGGAACCATTTTAAACCTTAATTGATAAAGTTGCTTTGGACAATGGGGAAATGGCACCTTGGACTAAGCCCAAATTGCCAATGCCCCATTCGTCCCATTGCCAATTAACTTTTATTGAATTAGGTATATTCAATGAGAGCAATAAGCAACTTTCTTCATGAAACATGTTGCGATCTGTTAATTTGTGAAAGATGGAGGATGTTTCAGTGCTCATTGCTGCAACAGATTTATGTTTACAAAATTTTGAATATCTACAGGGTATCAAGTTAGGTGTGACTAAAGATTTGTAGTCACTAATTTGGTGACTAATTTCTAGGATGGAATTTAAGTTTCACAGTGTTGTCTTAGGTATTATACTATATTCCTATGCATTTTATGACTGCTTAAGCGGTGTTTGTTAATGAACATGCAGCAGAAATTAGACACTGACCACTAAATGAGATTTAAAAAAATAAGAAATCTTCACAGTCAATTTATTGATGATGTTCTTGATTATATATTTCTTATATCTACATGTAGCAGAATTTTTTTGTTGTTGTTGCAGAGGATATCCAGTGGCTTACAAACTTAGAAGTTTTGATTCTTAGTAACAATTTACTTAGAGTAAGTCATACTTTAAGTTGCTAATATTGTTATTTTTGACATAGAGCAGAAACCAGTGTACATAAGTAGTATTCTTATTTTATCCTCACAGGATATAAAAATGCTAAGGCCTTCAGTCAGAACAAGTTGACAATTTTATATGACAGTCAACTCTCTCATAACAACCACTTCTCATAAGCGACCACCTCACATAAGCGACCACATTGAAAATAACCATTTTGTTTCTCAGTCAAATACTGTTTTAAAACCTCTCTCACAAAAGACCACTGCTTAAACTTTTACACCATAAATTTGACATATCCTTTTGTTTTTTGTTTGTCTTAAATGACTACCTGCTAGCTGGTATGATCAGGTATGATTGTAACAGAACTATTGCTCAAATGTCACAAAAGTCCAGTTTTTAAAAGCGCTGACCAAGCATCCTGTAACATTATAACAGTTGACTTAAAAAAAGGATGGCTATAATAAGATCTGTTGGTGAGAAAGTGGATTGTCGCACACAGTTTATTAATTAAAATCTGGAAACTGTAGACTGTGTCATTTGTGGATGTCATGTCATTAGCAGACTGTATACAGTATTTATCAGTTATTTTATTTTCTGATCAATGATAGAGACTTCCACGTGGACTGGGTGAACTGAAGAAACTCAGAGTACTGGACCTTGAGGAAAACAGGCTAGAACTACTACCCAATGAAATTGGTAAGTTGTCTCCATTTTTTTTGTTTGTTTGTTTGTTTTTTTGCTGTTATTGTTGTTGTGCATGGTCCTATCAATTAATTTGCAATGAAGTGTGTAATCAATGCATTTCATTTTTTTTCTTTTCAGCATATCTGAGGAATCTAGAACGATTAGTTTTGCAGTCAAATAACCTCACCACTCTTCCAAAATCAATAGGGTAAGTCCCTGCAAATTCATGAACACTGAATGAAAAAGAGAAACTGTTTAAGTGGTGATTTTTAGCTCCCCATGTTTTTCTGATGCGTTATGCAACATTTTTATTTAGTTAGTTTTATTTTATTTTATTTGCCACACAATAATTACAAAAAATGTAGGAAAAGTAGAAAAAATAAGTTGGGAGGAGACCTAACAGAAATTATAGGAGCTTATGAGAGGTTAGGCCTCCTCAAACTATGAGCTAGGGCTGAAGTCTATACACTGTAAGGACGTGTGACATCCTAATAGAATAAATAATTGTTTCCATGTGTTTGCTGTGGCTATGTTGTGAGGAATGTGAATTTTTTTCAGCTTTGATTCTGTTTATTTCTTTATTCACTCTTCATATTTCCAACCTAACTTTAGGGATCAGTTTTTTCCCTTCAGTTGATATTTTGCTATTATAGATATTACAATTATAAAATACTAATCTCTCTAACACTTGGTTTTTAAATTCCTGATAATTTGAACCCAACCAAACTTTGCTTCTTTGGGCAAACACTTACCCCTGATTTTTCAAACCTCGTGATAATCCAAAACAAATTGCCTTTCCCAGGGTTTGTTTGAAAATGAGGATTCCACTGTTCATGATATTAATTAAGCCATACTTGCTTTCTTTTCCAGTTACCTTACAAACGTTCAGTATTTGAGTGTAGGTGAAAATGATCTCACAGAACTTCCAGATGAAATAGGTATGAAAAATACTTAGCATAAAGAGCAAGAGTGTGACTGACTGTGACTTAGAACATGGAGACCCTGTGTGCATTTGAATGATTTTTCTATTTAAAAAAAAAACAGTATTGGTCTTGTACAGGGCTGTGCTTTGATGGAGTTTGGTGGCGCTTGTCAACTTACCTTTTATTTTATCTTTGGGGTACCAGGAATTAAATTTTTAGTTTTTTAAAAACACTTGAGTACATAAAAAAGCTCTGGGTACCCGGGATTTCATAGCTTGAGTTGGTCTTCCAACTAAAGAATAATTATTGTTAGAGCATGGCTTTAATACTGTTATTCAGTGAAAAGTAATAAATAGAGAATTTATTCCAACTTAAAGAGTAGTGGTATCCCATAATGCATTCCTTACTGTACAAAGGGGAATATTGTTGATTAGTATATACACACTCAGTGATCTTGGTAATTCAAGCAGTCTGATTGGTTAGCTATCTCGGACTACCGCGCTAGGCGGTTAATATAAAGCAGAACAAAATCGCTGTCGTAAACTGGGTGTTTTGCCAAAGTTTCATAGTAAAGCCTTTTTGAAAATACACGAATATCCAAGTGCTGATGACTTTGAAGGCAAGAAAAGACTTCATGGTGTTTAAACAGCATGATTTCTTGTGAAGTGGTTTACTGTTGCTGACTTTTTGTATGCTCGAAGCTATGTTTACCACTACAGAGGAAAACGAGGCTGCTTTTGTCACTGTTTTGTGATTTCGGGATTTTCTCGCAAGACCAATTTTGTCTATAAATAGAAGTTAATTTATGGAGAACAGAGAAAGGCAAATATTTTCGAAAATTGTATGTGCCAGCAAGTTAACAAGGCCAAGAGCATTGGATATAAACAATGCTCACCTTGATCGTAGCCGCTGTTGACAGCATTTGCAAGCAGCGACAAAGAAAACTTTCTCATTCACGGTGAGTTGACAGAAACAAAATAAAGCTCTACTTTTCTTCTCAGAATTGGGTAGTAAATTAAATGTTCGGCGTTTTCTTTTAAAAAAGAAACAAAAAGATTAAAACTATCATTTGCCATGTTTGAAGATACTGTAAAGATCAAAAATTTTGCGCATCCACTGTTTACGGCTTCGTGTTCACGCATGAATTCACCTGTGAATCAAACTAATCGTTTTTTAAGTGTTTCCTTTCTGATTCTGTTGAGATCACTTCGTGTGAATATACTTAAACAATTATTCACGTCAGGTTCAGTTGATATAATTTGTTGAATAATCTCCTCCACTTCGTCTCGGGGATTATTCAACAATATTAACTTCACCTTCGGTGAATAATTGTTAATTGTTAAAGGCTGAGAGAAAAACTCGTAACATGGCAATAAAAGTTCAAGTGAATCTGAAAAACCACGGTCAAACCACGGTCTCAGTGATCAAAAAGGTAAATTCACAAAATACCTGCCTAGTTTTCATCTGAGATACTAGCAGATGTCTTGGTTTCAAACTTTACAGAAAATAAACACATTATGGCTGAAACTCACAGTAAACCACTTTTTGTTGCAGGTAAAATGGAATCTTTAGAGCAGCTGTACCTTAATGATAATGACAGTCTTCAAGTGCTTCCTTATGAGCTGGCCCTCTGCAGTGCACTACAGATTATGAGTATAGAGAATTGTCCTCTTGGCAGTTTTCCTATTGAAGTCGTAAATGGTGGTCCTTCATTAGTCATTCAGGTATTAGTAATTCAAACACTGTCATTAATTTCATGCTGACTGTCATTCTAGTGAATAATTAATTCAGCATTATTATTATGTAAAATTTAGCACAGGGATTTTCCCTGGGGAGAAATATCCAGTCAAGTCTCATCCCGAGACCTCAGACTTCCAGCACCTTTCTGAGGATATGTGCCGATCCGAGGAGTGCCGACTTTTGCATCGTTCTTGTTCGGTTTTTAATTCCTAGTTGCTCCAAGTGGCCTGCCAGCTTCTTTGACACTGAACCCAATGCACCTACAACCACTGGCACCACTTTTGTCTTTCATTTCCAGATCCTTTGAATCTCTCTTGCCAGGTCTTGGTACTTTTCACTCTTTTCAGTTTCTTTCTGCAGAATATTACTATCTCTGGGAACAGCTATGTCCACAATGATTGTTTCCTTTGCCTTCTTTTTCTGAATTACAATGTCTGGCCTCCTGTGATGGATTTCACGGTCTGTTTGGACGGTAAAGTCCCACAACAGTTTAACCTCCTCATTCTCTTCTACGCTTTTGGGGGAATGCTCATACCATTTTTCACTGCACTCAACTCCATATTCCTTGCACACCTCCCAATGAATGACCCGCCCAACAACATCATGCCTCTTTTTATATTCTGTCTGCGCAAGCTTGGGGCAACTACACAAAATATGCTGCACAGTTTCATCGTGGCTACCACACATTCTGCATTTGGATGATACATTTTGGTTTTCGATTCTGGCTTTTACGGCGTTTGTTCTTAGTGCCTGATCTTGCGCGGCAAAAATAAGCCCTTCTGTCTCCTTCTTCAGTTCACCAGTTCTTATCCACTCCCAAGACACACCAGATAGGTCATCTGTCTCTCTCTTGATCTGCCCATGCAGCTGCTTTCCAGACCAGTCCTCAGTTCTTTTCCTTTTCATTTTTTCCTTATATTCCTTTGGCGTTTCAATTTCATTGACATTCTTCCTCTTTCATGCAGCTTTCAACAACCGTTCCTGGCTCTGGCAGATGTAGACATTGATATTTCTTTCTTCAATATTAATGGCATCCTCAACACTAATTAGTCCACGCCCTGCTTCTCCTCTTGGTAGGTACAAGCGACTTACATTGCACCTGGGGTGAAGAGCGCCATGGATGGTCAATAGTTTCCTGGTCTTACGATCCAATTCAGCAAGCTCACTCTTTGTCCAATTTACAATCCCCCACTGTACCGAAGTAGAGATACAGCCCAGCTGTTAATAGCCTTTATGACATTACCAGCATTTAGCTTTGAGGACAAAGTTTTCTTCACTCTCCTAATGTACTCCTTCTTCATACTTCTCTTCACTTCGTCATGCATAATGTCATCAGCCTCCAACACCCCCAGATATTTATAACCTTCAACATCATCTCCAATACCTCAGATAATTCTTCCATCAGGCAATCTTATGCCCTCTGACTTATCCAGCTTGCCTCTTTTCATTACCATCGTTGCGCACTTCTCGATTCCAAAATCCATACCAATGTCACTGCTGAACACCTGGACAGTATGTACAAGTGAGTTAACTTCCTTCTCATTTCTTCCATAATATAATTTCAGGTCGTCCATAAACAATAAATGGGTTATCTTGCCCTCTTCCTTACTGAGTTGGTAGCCTGCTCCTGAATCGTTCAGTACACTGCTGAGAGGTAGCATTGCAATCACAAATAACAAAGAGGATAAGGAATCCCCCTGGAATATTCCTCTCCTGATGAACACTTCACCAAGGTCCTTACCACATGCTGTTAGTTGTGTTTTCCAGGACTCCATGCGTTCCCTCATTAGCTGCTTGATATTATCTACAGCCCCTATAATATTATTATTATTATTATTATTATTATTATTATTATTTTGATAACTAAATAGTTAATAATTTTCCAGTTTACTTGGGTCCATCCACCTAAAAAGAGGACTAGGAAGGTACAATGCAAGCCTTTCTTGACCTCTATCATACTTTATTTTCTTTTTTAATTTTTAATTTCTTTTTTATATACTAAAGTCATGAGCAGCACTCTGCAACAGCAGCTATAAAAGTAGTAAAACTTGTTTATTCTCCTATGCATCTTGTTTACTTAACATAACTTTCTTCAGAGAGTTTTACACACAAACACTAAACGCCTGTATTTGAGCCATAACCTATGACTTAAAAAATGATGGCCGCAAACATTGAAGGTGTGGCCAGATTTACAAGAGGCAAAGGGCACAGCTGTGAAATTTTTACTCAAGGGTGTGAGAAAATTTGGGGGCCACAGTTTTCAGGCCCCAAAATTTTATCACGCCTTGCATAAAATTTAACAGCTGTGCCTTAAAAGCATTCAAAGTAGACTTTTCTTATTTGACAGTACCTCAGAATCCAGGGCCCATACAGAGGAATGATGAGTCAGGCAGGAATGGTGCCTTCATCGGATGTATGATCAATATAAAAATGTGCTTTCCAGAGTATTATAAATAACTGGTTTTATCTGTTTACAGTCCGCACTGTTAGCATCTTAGCTATGGCAGCCATTTAATGTGAAACGGAGTAGATTTTTTAATTTAAGATGAGCCAGTTGAAAAGTATACATGTATTTGAAGCATATAACCCAATTAAGGGCAGGCACAGAGTTCTGCTGTTAATGCAGGATTTCTCACGACTTCTGGTTCTTCACCAATCTTCAGTACCATAGAAATATGCAAGGCATTGTAAGTGTAGTTCTTTAGATTTTGCATACTATTATAGCAAAACTGCAGTGATCACTTAAGTTTATCTCTTACAGATATGAATATTGTGCATAAGATTATTGTCTTCGCATCTAATTCCCCATGGTAAGGTGATTAATAAATGTGCTTGTACTTAACATGGGCAGAGATATCAATGTGGTTCCAGATATTCCACTTGGCCTAGTTGTTTTTTAAAGTGACCATTCAATAATATCATTGTAAGTTGCAGTTTTTAACAAAAAAGCAAAATAATAGGGTAATATAGAACTTTACAAAGATCAAAACCAGTGAGATAGTGTGTAAATGCAGTCGAATGGCTAATGCACTTAACTGTGTTGATACCCTAAGCTAAAGTCTCCAATCATTATTTTTTTATGAAAAATGTTTTGTTGTCTATACATTGTACATTTTCTCATATTGCTCCTTCATATTGTGGATGAAATTTATAAATTAAATTTTTATGTTATTAATGCAGTGCAGCATTTGAGAAGAACCTTGGCTTTCAGTTTTGAGCGTTTTATTCTAATTTAAGCCACTTGTGACCTCACACAGGGAAACACACACTGGAACTTATCTGTTTAATAGCTTAACTCAGATAAATTACTTGAAGCATTCAAATGTTTTTTTTTTTACCCTTTCAATCCCGGTAGTGGCCAAAGTTTTTCCTAGTCCCTGTACGGCGTTTTCCTAGGCCTTCTCAGTCAAAAAACACGGAATAATGAGGCCTAGGGACTAGGCAAGCTAAAGTTAAAAAATAGGCAAAAACTTCAAATTTCACTTTGCAAGATGCTGAAAAACAAACAGTGTTATGTGAAAAGTACTGCTGTAGAAATTTCATTTGAATGGTCACACCATAGGATTTTGTCCACAGATTTAAAAGTTTGAACCACATTACAGGACTCCATTGTTCACTCTTAGAGTTAAAGGGTTAATGCTTTTAAAAGTGGAAAATCAGTTTAGAAGGTCATTCTAATGGGAAGTGTTAAGTGTTCAACAATGCCGCATCAGCAGATTTCTGTGGCAAATATTATTAATGGTTTTAATAGCCCTATTTAAAGATCTCATTTTGCACGAAGGGAGTTCTTTTTATCAGAGTGTTTGAGGCAAAATTAACATGATTGAATTCGATAACCTTGCTCATTTTTGTCAGTGAGCATTCAGGACCACTTTATGTGAAAGGGTAAGGACAGGCCAGGCCTTCATAAAGAGAATGTCTATGAAGAGAGAGTCAGGAAGGTCTTTAAATAGAACCCTGCATGCTAAACCAGTTGGTGAACATGTGTGTTCACAGTAGTAAGTAGTATGTTATAGAAAATTTCAAATGGATGAGAAATTGATATTTTTCTTTTTATCTTGCTGTTATAAAGGTTTTGTGTGTATTGTCCATGAGGTCACGGTACATGTGAGATGAATGTTGTAACATTATTATGCAACTAGCAATGCATTTTGCTTTGATACACACTTATTCCTCAAAATCAATATATGAAATTACAGAAAAAGGCAGGAATGTTCTTTTCCCTCTTGAAGAAATTAATTTCCTTCCTTCCTTCCTTTCATCAGCAAACTTCTGTGGAGGTGGTAGGTTTTATAGCTTAAAATATCCCGGCTCTGTTTTTACTTAGGATGATAACAATTTATATGAAGGTTGTCTGCTTTCTCTCTTTGCATTTTTTGTTATAGTTTGTTGAAAAGTTCTTATGCATGTCCATAACTCATCTGCTGCTTGTTAACATATTTCTGTCACTTCAGAAATCCCCTTTGTTTTTAAATTGATGTGTGCTAAAACTTGTAACAGTAATAATTATTTCTGACTAAATGTAGCTGATTGTAAATAATAGTTTTTACAGCTGCAAAATTTAACCAGCCTTAACCCTTCATCACCAAGAGCCTCTGACTTAAGAATTCCAAAATCTCATTTACTTACCCCAAAAAATAATAGTACCTGCCTGCGAAAACATCTGTTTCTTCTCGCTCTTCGAAGAGCGAGGAGAAATGGATGTTTTCGCAGGCTACATTCAAAAGTTTAGAGTTTTGTTATTTCCAAACCTCATTACTTGTGATGGGGTTGCTACTCAAAGACCCTTTAAGGATTTGCTAAAGACCAAGAAATTTTATTGCTACTTTTATTGGGTCATTGATACTTTTGAAACTTAACAGTACTTCTACTTATTAGAGAAATTGTTATGGTTTATTCAGTTTTATTTTTCAACTTAACTTTTCGTCCTTTTCACCTTGGCAACTTGGAAGTAAAAGGGTTAAACAAAGCCACCTTAGCTTTTTGTAATACCAAGATATCAAACTAACTTGGATAAAAGCAGTCTTGTAATAATTATTAGTGAAATCCTTGTGGTTTAAAAAGGGTTTATGTAAATTAGTAATAGATAGTGATCATGAAAGAAAGATTGAGAAAGATTAAGAATGATTAATTCACTGTTGATACTCTTTTTATTTACTAATAAGTACTTATTTTAATTATTATCAGTGGCCTATTTTATTACAATGATCTGCAAGAACTGTCACAAAGTCAATGTACAAATAAAGTTGAGGACAAACAAGTCTGATTTGTTTTTTCTATGTGGTAAAGATTAATTCTCCATTGATTCACCAGCCCTCCCCCATCCTTCTCCTCCTCCCCCTCCTCCTCCACCCCAGCTTCCACCCTTTCTCCAGATCATCGTTTTGGAATCTTCCATGTTCGTTTTGGGATCTTGGATTTTGGAATAAGGACCAACCACCGTCAAATAGTGCTCAAAAAACACTTGCTGATTTTATGATTTTTGCTACCACCTTGGAGAACAAGAGTTTATTTAAGGGCCATTTTGTACATTTGGCAAGCTTACTGCTGTATTACAATAATACAAGAATTTATATAGCGCCATTTCCATGAGCTCAATGGCGCTTATTAAAGCATAGTTTAGGCAAAAACATTTAAAATATCTAATTCACATACTGTCCTTTTTCAAACAGTTTTCTTAGTTCTGGACAAAATCAAACTAGCCCATAACAAGCAGTGTGAAATGATTTTTGAAATTTATAGAATCTGACAGATTCTCTGTTCCGAACAGTGTCCTCATGTGAGAATTGAACAGGAGCATGTATATTTTGTAAAATAAAAGGACAGAGCACAAAAACGTTCTTTTCAGTTTTTATCTGCGTGGAATCCTAATCTGTTGATGATTAAACACCCTTTGCTGAGCCTTTTTCTTGACCATCTGTAACCTTTTCAAAGCTAGTGACTGCATGGCAACATTCTGTGAAGAGGAAGATCCAGTGCTTGTTGATGGCTTGCTTGTCGCTGTTGATGATGAAGATAGGGCTGTATTTGAACTGAGAGCTGGGATGGCAAATGACTGATGCGTGGTTGGGGATGGACTAGGCTGAAATGAACAAAGTACACATTGAAAATTTTCACATGTTTGCTCTGCGAACTGCATACCATTTCCCAGTGACATTCTCAATCTTTTAGCCTGCGAAGACAGTCTCTAGATTATCTCAAAAGGTTGGCATTGGGTGGTACTGAAGTTAACAACAGTTATGGAGAAAACCAACGCGATCAATAATTTGCTTTTAAACAAAACGCTGAGATGTAAAAAAATAGACTGCTTGCAGTATGCCTTTTCTTTTCAAACCTCTTGAGTTCTTATTCCAGCCAGGGCATTTGCAAACAATACCATTACAGAAAAGGGATTGCGACGAGACAAGAAAAGATGGCCTGGAAATGTAGTAAACAAACCCTCTGGCAACCCAGAAGCAAGTAGCCAATTTTACTACTGTTGACAGATCATTGACATGTCTGTGGGTATATATGTTTGGTGTGAGAAATAGTCACGAACAGACAGGTCTGCCGTAACTAACTATGAATAATGACAAACCAAGCAGTAGCCACATATAAGCTAAAACATTTAAGGATATCTTCCTTTTGAAGAACAGAAGGAAACTGCTGGCAATCTTAGAGGAATCAAAAAAAGTATAATTTATTAATTGTGTATGTTCTGTATATAAAATGGTTCAAGTTACTTGGGTTAAATTGGTTACTAAAATGACCTTAACAGCTTCGAAATCCAAAGACCAAACAAAAGATTCAGCAGTCACTTATTTTTCTTCTCGGGCATATGCCTTCGTTTATCATGACTCATTGCTCACCTGCATGGGTTACTTGTTGAATAACTTTGAAAAGAAGACTGCTCACAGTCTAACAAAAGATACCTTTATCTCACTGATGGATGGCCGTTTGAATGAAGTCATTGGGGTGGGTCTGCTGAGAGGTACGTGTGGTTTACTTGATACTGCTGATTCCGCAGGCCGGGACTTAGGAGATGCACTACTTGCCTGTGAATACCATGCAAATTGATTTCATACAAGCACAATAAGCTGACAGAAAACTGTCAATGAACTGGCCATTATTCCAATAATTTGTACAGACCCTAATTTACTACAGGTTCCTAAAACTCCGAAAGTTTCTGTCTAATTTCTGCTAGCCCAGTAAGTGATCTAATCTGAAGTGTAAGCTGTCTCCTTGCTGCTGTCCTTCAAGGGGAAGCCATGGGAGTGGTCTGTGACACTTTAGACTAAGAGTTTTCTAGGTCAGGGTAGTCTTCAACTGAGATGTTAAATGCCAATAGACAATGATGAAATAAATAATTATTTTATTATACATACCATTTCCCTCATCCTTCTCACACACTGACTGCAATACCAAACATGTCTAGGATCGTTTACTTCACTGTCCATCACACATGGCTCATGACATCTCTGACAAATAAGTGTATAAAAGCATTGTTAACAACATTGCTTTGGATCAAAGTAGGGCTCATAATGATGCAATCACTGGCAAGACCCACGGTGTTAATAAATGTCTTGCTTAGTAAATTGATGCCATCGCCTGATAAAGACCACTAGCACATATTTCAAATGTTGTGATCAACAACAGAGTAGCCTGTACCACAGACAAAACGATAAACCTATGGGCCAGGTTGTTCAAAGCTGGGATAAGATAACCCAGGGTTAGTGCAAAATTTGATTTCAAATATTCAGTTTAATTCTTTTTGTCAACAAGTTGATGATTTGATGCTCTATGGATATCAGAGAAAATTGCCCAAGAAAATGCTTTTGAACAAAAGAAAAAGAAACACGGGTTAAATTAACCATGGGTTAAGCGCCAATCGGCCTTCCAACAACTGTGCCCTGGTTAAGTCCATCTGTGAGCAAGGGCCGAAATCCTTATTCTGGGCCCCAGCTGTGTGGCAGGATTGGAGTACCTGCCATGATTGGCCCGTTAAAAAAGCATAATTTGATTGATCAATCATTTTGAAGGGAAATTCAAAATACACTTCCAGGAATTTGTTGAGTTCATCAGAGGTCCACGTTTCTCAGACTTTGTGACTCAGGGTTGGATAACATCTGTGATGCCAGCTATTGCAAACAAAGTGAATAAGGTGGGACACGTGATAAATGAGCCTCGAGCCTACCACACACATACCACAATGAATAATTATTACACCTTTTATAAGTGTATAAACTAAATGTTGTTTTACCTGATGATAAAGGGAATGGCACTCATGGCACTCAACCAGTTGATTACCTGGAATTTTACTCTCTTCTCTGAAAGGAGCACAAAAATAAATAAACAATATAAGATAATAATTCAGTGTCATTTCATAAAAGTACATATGAGCCTCTAGTAAAGAGACCACCAAAATTGCGAAAATTTAGTGGTTACTTACAGTCTCATCTGACAAGACATCCAGACACATCTAATTTGTGGAGGATAACAATATACCTAGCGAAACTAACTTTAACAAAATTTAAATCATTTCTTAAGACTTATTTTTGTTCAATTTAACTTATAATCAGGATTAGTTAGACATACTTTATAACATTATTAATGCATACATACACCTTTACACCATTCTATAATTTTTTTATTTCTACATTTGTTGCACACATGTATCTATATACTTTATTTACACTATTTTATAAGTCAATAATACATTTTTATCGCACAATAGATTATATTTACATAGATATTTACATACTGTAAATTTTTGGCTCATTTTCATTATTATTATTATTATTACAGTGCAACTGAGAAAACCTTGAATACTTAAAATATTTCAGGAATGTCTGTTGTGTTACGACCAATCACAGCAAAGATCAAGACATGCAAGCAAGCCACAAAACCACAAACTAATTCATGTTCTTGCTTGCAGTTTAGTTTTCTCATGCCTGATTGGCTTTTTTCTTGCACCACGATAACATTCCAGAAATATTTCTGGTGTTCACGGTTTTCTCAGTTTGACTGTATTTATTGCATGCAATTTTGAAGTTACCTATAAGTGTGGTTCTATGTTGTCACTGAAAGATTTTATTTTGTTATAGTTTGAGTGGCATAGTATATACAATGAACAGAGACCACATCATGCATCATGCAACCACTTAGTGGTTGCTTACAAGAGGTTCAAAACAACAGAAAATAATAAAACCATCAGGCCAAACAGTGGTTGTGGTTGCTTGTGGGAGGTGGTTATTTTGGAGAGGCTCTGATTATAGGGATTTGACTGGGAAGAGCTTGCTCTGACACCAATTTCAAATATGTTTAAGTAATGGTCCAGATAAGAAGGAAAGAGCCAAACGCAATGAACATGTCGGAATGCAAAAAAGGTGACAACCTTACTATTGTCTCTATTACACTTCTGATTGGTTAAAACATCAAATTTTACGAAATCTCCGCAAAGCAGCATGTATATTAATCCCTTGTTTTCTAACCAACTTCCTTATAACAAAATCTCATCTGAGTCTAAGTAACACAGAAATCCTATGTGAAGAACATTTCAAATTGTAAACTTTTCTTGGCTATTGCTTGCAAGTCTAATGCTTGGTCGAAATCTTTTAACAAATAGAGTCAAAATATATTTTATTTCGTAGACTTCCTTTTTGAAGGTTCATGCATTCTATATGTGAAAATGAAAACATTCCTACGTGAGGAAAGTGTATTGTGCCATAACAAAAGAAATTGCTTCCCTTCTTACCCAGACCATTACTTTAAAATACCACTGCTCACCTATAGCAAATACTGCAGACAGATCCCAGGTCAATCATCAAGTCATCTACCACGGGCTGCAATGCACTATGGGAGTCCAAGTCACCTTCATTCAAAACATCCTCCACATCAAAATGTAGTTTAGCTTTCTTTGTTGAACTGTGGTCCATGAAGGAGCTTGAGCTAAGTTCAACTGTTTCTATCATGCTAGAACCAATCTCCAGTGTTTCAACATTAGATTCCTCCACTGCAACAGTTCGGTTTTGATCAGCCTGACCAGAGATGATCTGCATGGCATCAGCATCATGCTTTTTCTCTGCTAATTTAACTTTTACTTCAGCTGTTGACACTATGGCACTTGGCCTCCTGTCAGAATTAATCCCCAGCTTCTTTTCCTTTGTTTTTTCCTAGGAGAAAAAATACAATTTATTTTCAGACCACAGAACATCAGCATGTCTCCATTGTTAATCCCTGTGGTTCTAGAGCTACATCTGTTGTGGTTTTCTTTTGTTCAAAACTCATAATCATACATTACCATAGTAAATACCCAAAAGCAAAAAAAAATAAAATTTAAACCAAGGATAAAATTGAACCATAAACATACCCTTTTGTTACCTAACCCAAAGATATCTCTCTCGTGATCCCAAAGAGAATGAGTGGCGTGTGAAGACCTTTGATAGTTCACTGCTTATATTGCTTATTTGATAACCAAACGCGGTTGTTATATCACGGTTCACGTTGACTTAATTTTGGGACGGACTGAAATCTGATCTGTCCCAACTATCAACAAGCAAAAAGCAATGTTACTGTACCTTGGGAGTTTTCGTGACAGGAACTTGTTGGTTGTGCTGTCTAATGACATCATCTCGAAGTGCACGAAGTTGGTCTAAAGAGTCAGGGTGTCGAGAATGCAAAAGCTTCAATGCCTTGATAAACACAGCGTCAACTTCAACTGGACCACTGGCGGTCGCCATCTTGTCTCCTTCTTTCACAGGTCACCCAACATTGCCGGTTGTTACCGCTGGCTCACTCATGAAATCATGGCGACAACAAGAGCTGTCGGTGAATTTGCAATTCTAAATTCCGGCGATTCCTCGCTGCAAAGTTTGCCTTCTGCTGTTGAACTTTCCAGACAACTTCAGAAACTTATGCTGAACATCAAGGGAAACTTCATCTCCCGTGAAGGACACGAAGTCGACTATACTGCTTTAAAAGACAGCGACTTGTTCAGGGAATATGTGGAGAGGACGAAAGCTCTAAAAGTCGTGGACTTGGGGAGCTTAGAAAGAAAGGAGAAAATAGCTTTTTTCCTAAGTATCTTTTATGCTGGATCTCCGTTGTTTCTTGCATGCATGCAACAGCCCGATCTTTTTTTGAGATGTCACCAGTGTTAGTTGAAGCAGATAGGGTACAAATAGCCCCGGTTTGTGGTCTGGGACGCCCAACCTCTCCACCCTCCCCCCTCGAAAAAGTAATAATTATTTAGAACCCATAGCTAAGCGAAGATAGGATTTTTTCATGCGGTAGGCCATTTTTTTTTCGGAATTATGGACAAATGATTTCACCTTTGGAGGTTTACTACCCTACTAGGTAAAGATAAAAAATTGAAAATTAAGCCGGTAGGGTAGTTACCTGGGGGAGGCCCGAGCAGTTGCAAAATAATGATACTGACCTGGAGGTGGTGGGGATACTCCCTGGAGGGGGGGATACTCCCTTATATAAGCTCCATAGGTATGTGCCACCCCATCAGCTAGGGTTTTTGCACCGTTTTGGTCTGAAAATGGGTATACACTTTGCCCACTTTGGTCTGGAATCGGGTTTGGTTTCTGAGGGAACTACTGGAGTGTATGAATGTATTTATCATTTCAATTCCAAATGAGTAAGAAAGAAAGAGAAATATGCGAATTCAAAAGACATTTTTGTTTGCGCTCTAATCTACTAGTAATGATAACATAATCGCTATCTAAAGGACAGGTCTGACAACGGGTATGGATTTTAGAGGTCTGGTCTGAAAACGGGTCTGGAAAATTACATTTTTTGGTCTGAAATAGGGTCAGAATTTGGAGAACCAGATGGCACACCACCACCAAGAATTCCCAGGAGTACTCCCCCCCCTCCCACCCACATCCCTGGGACATAACAAAGGGCTATCAAGAAAGGGACTGACAAAATATGTTTGCTATAAGGAGGTTTCATTATATATTAAAGTTCTTTTTCTTAGATTTTATTTTAACTGGGTTGAGAAACATTAGTGAATTTACACAACAGGATGGGAGAGGAAAGAAGAAGGCAAACCTTGTGTGACAATAATTTTGTTCGAAACAACTTTTCCCCAAACTTCACTTTCCTTTAATATACAGATCTTTTTGCAAAAGACCAGAAAACCTTAATGTTAAGTGAAGATCACAACAAAACGTGCAAGTAACAGCCCTGTCACATTTGTCACACACAAAGGTCTTGCCGTCCTGCTCCTGCTATCCTGTTGCATAAACTCGCTATTGTTACACCGAGGACTTTGTTATGTAAAGGTTTGTTAAATCAAGGCTCCACCGTGCCTACCTAATACCACTCCACCACACCTGTTCCTGGATATAAAATTTTGATGCTTTAAGGTAACCTTGTCAATCTTCCAGTGCAATTAACAAACTTTACTCTACTAGTTCTGATTCCTTAATGATGATTAAGATATTTATAATTCCCTCACAATTCATGGCTTGGCAGCCTGTGATACTGGAGTACCTAAATCAGTGCTTGAGATTAACAACTTTTGGAGAAAAACATCGTACAACATTGGTGGATATATATTTTCACTTGATGACATTGAACATGGAATTCTCAGAGGTACCAATTTTTTTCTTTTTTTTTATGCCTGTGACACAGTGACAATGATAATTATGATGATGACAGTGATGATAGTACTAGAGCAGCCTTGGATTTTTTTTTTCCAAAAGTCCAGCCATCTGGAAAATGTTCAATAAGCAAAACAATAAATAGCGTCAGTTACTATTTATAGATGATAGAAGCAAAGAAATTTAACTTGTATTCAGTCACGAAATTACTTGCTTGTAAAATCTTGCTTAATATAAAGCTTACTTGTTTTCATACCTACTCATGAGACTTCACAAAATTTAATGGTAGCTGTCTTTCAGTTTGCCTACATTTTTTGTTTGTAAGGAACTTCTACTTCATATATTATTTACTTCTTTTATGTCTTTTTTATGCCATTTTAAGGCTTCAATCTCAGGCTGTCATAGCTTGGTCTCTAAGTTATTTCCTCACTGAAAGCTTTCTTTTGTGTCATCTTTATTAATTGGGTGATTTAATAACTTGTTAGGTAACAGACCACACCCATCTGATGCCAAACCATTATTTGCTGAAGACGATCCTCGGTTGCAGTTTACTGTTTCAGAAGTTGATCCTAGGATTCACTTTGCTTTAGTGTGTGGAGCAAAGGTACTAATCAGGGTTTTTCCTTTTTACAATTTTTAAGATATTCTTTTCTGTGAACTAAAAACATGAGAAAAATAGGTAGAATTTTTAGGGTCATTCAGGATTCAGAAAGTAAGAAATGCTCTAAACCAATTTGTTCATCTTGAATAAAATATCCATTGTACTGTGCATCTCAAATAAACCTGATTTCTAATTTTATTTGAAAGTAATCCTGTTGCATGCAGTTTTGTTTAACTTTCTACAGTGGAAGCTCTCATAAGCGGACACCCTTAAATGTGAAAAAGGTGTCCATAACTGAAGCTTGCTGCTTACGAGGGATTTAAAAATGCAGAGTTTGTATGGGAGTTGAGAAAAACAGGGTTCTGTGAAGGTGGCCATAAGTTGAGCTGTCCACTTATGCGAGTGCCAGTTAGGAGGGCTTCCACTTTATTAATTTTACCCTTTTTGTCATTCTTACAAACAGTCTTGTCCAGCCATCAATGTGTTTTCTGCAAAGAACTTGGACTTTGCTTTGCAAGCAGCAGCACAGAACTTTTGCTCACAAGAAGTGTGTGTTGATGATTCCAAGGTATAAAAACATTTGTCTTGGTTTCTTTAATTGAAGTAACTTTTGTGGACCATGCGAGTACAGCTGTATGTCAGTAGCAAATGGTGCTTTCAGAGTCTTTTGAGTGCATAGCATCAAAAATAATTGTTTTATACAAAAGTTACACATGACTACACCAAACCTTGACAACTAAGCTGCCATTAGAAGTCATCAACTCCTCTGCTAACAAAAGAGGCAATCGCCTTTTATTAAATGACAACAACGTTACTGATTTTCAGAATTACTCAGTTTCTAACAGGTAGATTTTAAACAAACTAAATAGAGGCTTTAGGTGATCTTTCAATATCTTTTAGTTATTAGGTCATAATAATATTAATTTGTATAACATGAATTTTTTTTAAGGTTTCCTTGTCAAAAATATTCCTTTGGTACAAAGCAGATTTTGGTTCAACAGAAAAGGAATGTTTGAGGTGTGTCAACTTGCAATAATCCTTCAATGTAATTTGTAATTTTGTAATTTGTTTACCCATGAGGCTCTAAGGAATTCATAAGAACTCGTTGAAACATGTCCGTGCGTTCCAGATCGAATTGGAATTTGAAAGTGTTGGTTTTTAAGGAGAGGGAAAACCGGAGTACCCGGAGAAAAACCTCTCGGAGCAAGGTAGAGAACCAACAACAAACTCAACCCACATGTCGCGTCGACGCCAGGATTCGAACTCAGGCCACATTGGTGGGAGGCGAGTACACTCACCACTACACCACCCTTGCTCCCTGAACCTGTTACATTCTCTTCTGTTCAGTATGCCATGTTAGTTTTGATTGATACATGATGTTTTTGTTTTGATAGTTACAATAGAAATTTGTTTTATTATAAAAATTTATTGTTTTTTTCTTTTTCTTATTCAACACTATCATTTAGGTGGATTTCTCAGCATCTTCCAGAAGAGGAACAAAAGAAATTGAACAGTTTATTGGAACATCCTACCAGTTTGATTAAAATTAGTTATAATGATTATAACTGGAATCTTAATGGGTCAAAGTTGTAAAATTACTAACATTAAGCAGAAAGAGGGAGAAAATTGTTGTAAAAGTTACTGACAAGCATGACTGCAAGGTTATCAGGAAGTTTCAAGTTGGTAGCTTTTTTGTTAAAATAAGTGGCAGATTTTGCCATTTTTAACTAAAGGATTAGAGGATTACTCTGGTGCGTGGAGAAACTGACCAAAACCATGGAGAATAACCCTGGTTGATGAATGTAGCATATCTTATTTTACCAATATTGTCAAAAAAAACTTTAAATTATACTGACAATCATCAGCATAATAACACCAAATCCTTTTCAATATTGTAAATAATAATTAGTCCACAAACTGTTTTGAATCATAGATTGTAATTTATTGCCAATAAAATGCCTGCAGTAACACTGTTTTAGCAATTCTATAATTTTTGAGTGAAAATGTTGACTAATAGGTACTGATTCAAAATCAGAATTGAATTAAAAAAGGTTATCACAACTGTCCTTATCAGTATCATTACGTTAGTATACCAAGATATATACCGGTACCTACTGGATAACCAGCTGGCCTGAGATGGAGGCAGTAATAATTGTCGTGTTACATGACTGATAACCCTGTGGGTTGGTGAATATTTTGTGTAGTAATTAAGAAGTTCAAACAACTAGAAACATTAACCGGAAATGAAGGGGCCAATCCTGGGAATAGAAGGTTTGGAGGGCATTCTCCGCAGTTGGCTCAGTTCACTCTCGCTTTTGTCCTCTGCTCCATTCTGACAACTGTCAATCGGTGAGATGTCCTTTCTGTTTCTTAAATGTGTCTCTACACTGCTTGTAGAGTAGTTCGATGGAGTAATACATGCTTGAAATTTGCTGTTTTTGGGAAAAACCACCTGAGGCTCTCTCTTCATCAAAATCTCAGCAATAACTTGGCTGCGAAGACCTGTGCCAGACAAACTTGGTACAGGACTTAGTGAAGGGCTTATCTCAGAACTCTTGTTTGGAGAAAAACCTAGCAACTCATCAAAGTCACTTGGTGTCTGGCTCTGGTAGCGAATGAGTGGTTTAGGAGTTGTAATTCGTAGAAATTCCTTTTCGCCGAAGGTTGGCTTTCTTGTCAATCTCTGGTTCAAGTGTACAAAAGAAACAATGGTATCAAATATTCGCTTGTTAAAGCTTACATGAATGTAAATGTGTCTTGTCTTTCAATTGATATGAAAGCCTCTATCCGTCCCCGCTTTTCAATGAAAGTGAAAAGACCACCTTCGACTTATCGTGTAAGCTAACTTGAGCTTAAATCAACTCGATATGTGAAACGTATTCAAAGATTCACGTTTCATTTTGGTCAAAAGAAGCCCAGCATATGGCATTTAATTGTTTTTTCCACAGTGATTTAAGAATTGAAGTTTGAGAAAACTGTATAAAAATAAAATAATGACTGGCGCGATTGAGCACTTGCTTTAATATACTTACAGAAATCTCAGAACTGCTTTTGCAATACTTCAATGTGGGCTTCGGAAAGGCTCCCAGAACTCTTCCCTAGAAAGGCATTTTAAAAAGTCCACGGTTAATGAAATATTTTATTTAAGCAGAGAAATCCCGTCTGTTTAAATTTACCTTGGTTTTATTGGCTCGCCCGACAGTTTTGGGCACAATTCTTGGTAAATCTTTGATCCTGCTGTTCACTCTCAGTTCAACTTTTTTCAAGTCGCTTTCCCTACTTTCAGTTTTATTGGCGTCCTTGGTATTAGCTTCACTATTCACGCTACGAACGATGTCATCTGGTTGAGTTGTCGGTGCAGTATTTTGAAACTTAAGAAGTGTTGTCACTGAATTGGTTTCCTTTCGATCGGCCTTTTGCACTGCGGTTGTTGATACCGATTTTGCGTGCGTTTTCCGTTGCTCACTTGAAGTCGCAGTGTTATAGCTCTTCACGCCCATCCTTTTATGCTCTTTTTGTTCTGACATTCTTGGGCAAGGCCCGACTTTCAAATACCCAGAATCACAAGGGTTTTTCGTTTTAGACATACGAAACCTGTAAAACGTGAACGAAGGAGCTGGAAGCAGGGCTTTACGTTTCGTTTCATTGGTTCTCTTGGGTGATTTCTTAACATTGCTGCGGCAATTTTCCTTTAACCGCCACTGAATGTGTTTTCTGATGAAATCGTTAGTAATTTGTTCCCGATAGCTCTTGATATAGTGTGTAGTAGATTTTGAGTGGTTAAACGTGTATCCCGGCTGAGGTGACGGTGAAGCAGACCGAGTTCTAGCCAGGTTATAAATCTTTCCGCCATCTCGCGCGTTGCGATTTGCCTGATCATCAATATATGACACACTTTTAGCTCTCGCATCTTTCACCATGTCTCTCTCAATATGACTTTTTTCATCCATGTTTTCCTTTGTGATGCTTAAATTACGATGACAGCGTGGTAGAGTGAAAACATGCTCGTTTTTACCGCAAGTAGAGATCCTTTTCGTTGCAACCTCCGGCTCAATTTGATAGCCGCCTTTATGATGCTTTGCGAAATGACATATTTGCCATGCTGATAGTGGTGTCTTAAAAGCCACACTGTGAATGTTTTCCTTTTCAGTAACAAGCATTCTGTGCATGAGACTTCCCAAGTCTTCATTGCTTTCTTGTAAAACTACATTGTGTGTCTCTGTAAAGCTCCCCTCGTTTTTTCTACCAGAATCTTTACACGCGCACTGCTCACTAATCACCCGTAGCTCTTCACTTGCTTTTAGCTCTATTCGCTTCTTGAACGCACAGGGAATGGTATCAAAGTTCATGTCTGCATAAATTGACAGGAACTCCTTATAAAACTTAAGCGCTTTCCAGAAAGTGCAAAACAAGTCTGCCATCAGTGACGTGCCTGGCCCATGGCAGGTAGCGTTCCTATGGTTACAGCACAGGTCTACCATCAGTTCGACCTAATTTTCGTTTTGGCCTCGTTTCTCTTATCTCGTTCTTTCCTTTCTTAGAGAGTCATTTTTAAATTGTTTTGACTGTCTCACTAGCTATCTAAACCTTCTTATGACTCATCAATAGGTCTAGGAGCTTAGATTCTGTGTAACATGTTTTTTGTTTGTTGTAAGTTTTTCTATCACAGAGTGAATGGACGAGTAGTACCCACTCACCTGAGTGAAATGAACTTGGGTGGGGCCACCACTACTTTATCATTTTTGGTTTGTGTGAGTCGTGTGAGAAATGATTCAGGGATTT
This sequence comes from Porites lutea, assembly GCF_958299795.1. Classification (NCBI taxonomy): domain Eukaryota; kingdom Metazoa; phylum Cnidaria; class Anthozoa; order Scleractinia; family Poritidae; genus Porites; species Porites lutea. Next base: position 39,853,834 of record NC_133202.1, read on the forward strand.
CCGAGGTGGATCCGATTTCTCAAAGACTCTATGTCATGGCAAGTTCCAAATTTTTTGGTCAAAGCTGCGCTGAGGTTATGACTAAGTATTCTTTGTCATCTTTGCTCGGAGCTCAAACAAAAAGATTTCTTATGATTCTATCAAAGGGAACGCGCGCAAAAAATTTTGACATTTTCGACAACACCTGAAAAGTTCACCCAATTGTTTTAAAGTTGTGATTCGTTTCCATCCTGGACATCGAAAGCCAAGGACATTTGCTTATGGTTGGCATTTACTAGTAGCCAAATTTTAGATAAAATCGGACCATTATTGCAGGGTTTTCTTTGATTCCAATGGATTTTTGGTGTTTTAAAGTAATACCACAAATTCAAACCTTGGGGAATTCAATTTTATTGTAAAAGCGCACATTGTATAAAGCGCGTAATACCGGTACGTCTTACACCTAATGGGCTCCATCGAACATACTAAGTAAATTGCAGTTATTTTTATTCAGCAAGCTAAAGCCCGGAAACAGATCGAATAGTGCGGAGCGAAGTATTTCTCTGCAATCTTAACTTCTTACTCTCCGTCACTAAAGGGGGCAGAAGCTGCCTCCTCTAGCTCCTCTGGCGCTTCACGCACAAGAGCGCGAAACGCAAATGACTGGTAACGAAGCGAAAGGAACCATGAGAAGGAGAAAATGGTTATCCGCCTTCCTTCCTTCGCGAGCAATTTTTCATCGAGATACAGACGAGTGGGTACCAGGCAGGGTCAGCAGCTAACTCAAGGTGTGGCGTTGGGGTAAAAGTCAAGTGCACTCCAAAAAGAGAAGTTTTATTCAATAAAAAGCATGAGACGATGATAAAAGGTGGTCTGCAAGTAGACAACAAGGAAGTATATCAAGGCCTAAAAAACATTGAATTAATAGATAAATAAATAAATAGATAAATACGTAAGTAAACAAGAATATGCGTTGTGTTAAAGTTATCCTCTGATTATTGGTTGGGCCAATTCAGCGAGTCTATCCGAACACCTTGCTTTTTGTGCCGCTCTGCTCACTTCAAAGGCGTCTGGATTTGGTAAATTTGCTGCTATTTCGCGTTTCATTGGCAGGGCCAGATCATCTATTCGCTTAGATGGCTTGGCTTTTAAAGCGGCTTTCGACACTTGCCACACTTCAACTTTGTCTGGTGTAAAGCCCAGTGGGACTCCTTTAGCATGGGACAGTTCCTGTACTCTTTGAGAGGCCCGTGAGGTAAGCGCCCCTTTCTTTATAATCCACTCGCGTTCCACAATAGTAGGTCTTTTCTTGGCCATGGAGAGGTTTTCAATTCGCTCTGAGGCAGAAGCCTTTTGTGCAGCTAAGGAAACCGTGGTCTGGACCGGTCGGCAGGGCTTATAGTCTGTGTGAAATTTCTTGTGTTGTGAAAGATAAACCAGGCGTTCACTAGGTGACGCTTTCATCGCTGCGTTGCTCACATTCCAGACTGGGGACGAGCGTCCAATGGTAAAGTCTCTAAAAACGTTGTATTGTTTTCTGTAGTTTAACAAAAAAAAGTAATAAAACGTTACAGGTTGTCCAAGGGATGATGAGAGTATGATGATAAGAAATTTTGAGATTTGTGCTAAATGTTCCGATCTCTGTCATTGGTAAGAGAGTTCAGCAAACTAATAGTTTCACCAGCCTACATCTAAAGAATCCGGAATCCCGCTAAGGATTGGGATCCATGTTGCATTGACAAGGAATCCTGAATCCAAATCCAAACTTTGCCTCCCCTGCTTATATCACAGTACTTCTTGAAACGAAGTTACTACCCTCGCGCTACAAAGACCAAATGTAATTAACAGCTAGTGGTCACATTGAAACTGATGTCATTTGTTTTTTTTTTCTAAGCCATCATATCACAGGATTTCGGCTCAAAATAAGCGTTTTTCAAGCTAGCCATAATGATTACGTCTCCATCATGATCGAGCAAAAAGGCAACTTTATATTTTACTCCGTCAGATCAGACTTTTTTACAATTCTCACCTCTAGAAGCGTGGAACTACGGTAAAGACTTATGGGTGAATGAAGGGTGGCATAATCCTTTTTTTGCCAGACGGATCTATGCTTCTTGGTGTAGAAAAAACGTGATAACTCAAGATAAATTTCTTATTATTTCACCATACCTTGTAAAAACTCTCCAACAATATTCAATAGGAAATTTATAAGGGTGCAAATGAGAACTTGGCAAACATTGAGACAGGCAATGACTCGCTATAGGCCCCTATACAAGTGCCGATTTTTTTAAGCGGATAGATGTGAGGTCTATCGCTAGTCTAGGCTATATTATAAATATTGCCCACAGTAGCGTACTGTGTTCAGATAGTTCGGCTGCTTTGTTGCGAGGTTTGTTGAATTGAAACTAAACTCCGTCAAAATAACTGGTACTTGGAAGTCTGAGAATAAGAGCTGAGGCTGATAACCAACAGAACAGGTGATTCAGTAGCCTGTGCCAGGCTCTCAGATAGGAGCAAAGCTAAAATAAGACGCGCTCAACTTGGGAAAGGGGGCGGTGGCGGCGGGAGTCTCTCCCCAGCCCCCGCGCCTTTTTCGCATTTCTGTTTACTGAACGACTTTCCACCACCATCTCGGAGTCTGGAACAGGCTAGTGATTCAGTCAATTAAATATCTATTTTTCAGATTTTCGACGCCCCCAACCCCTCTTGAATGTCAATAAAAGAATAAACTAAGGAGACGTGTGTTCCCAACCAACTAATCTATAAGCAAACAATGGCTACTGTAGACAAGCTTGATGACTCAATGAGAGGGTTATAATTTCATAAACTGGTACATAGTTTTTATTAGTCTTTGCATAAATTCGTTTATCGTATGAGCTGTCTTACTGCCCTGTAGACATTATAGTTGCTGTCCTGAAAAGCTATGAAGTTCAACAACCAGAAGCTAATCTAAGCCATACCCCATTACCTTTTTTTCACTATTGACTTTGTATGAAAAACTTGGTAAAAGAAGTCCTAAGAAAATGAAAACTTCGTTTTATAAATTTGCCATGAGTCGTTTGTAAACAGAAGTTATTGGAGACGTGTTTGGAATTTAAAGAGGGACATAGGCCACTGCTAAAGCAACGCGAACTAAGTAGTGCAGACTAGAAACAAACTCACAAGCCATGACAAACTGAAAAGCAGCATGTCCCTGAGGAATAGATGATAACAAAAAATCACGCTTTGCAAAGCGTTTTCTATGCAAATCTTTGTTCTGAATAGCGTCCTATGGTACCTTACTGAGTAAAAGTTCTGAAAAATTTTCTGTGTTAGACTGAATAGCTGTTTATGCAACCATTATTTGAGCGTGGTTTCAACAAAATTGGCACAATGTCTTTCTAAAACAAAACAGATCTTTCCACTTTCTGACTAAAAGCTTTAGACTTGCACGGAAATTCGCTGCAATACATTTGAGTTCTGTCAGCGGAGGGTTAAACAGCCAGTTCGAGGAACAAGCATATGCTACAAATCGAGGATGAATTGGAGAACTGAGTATTTTTTTAGACCAATGACGCGACGCCATTTTGCGGTACATGTCCTATATTTCCTTTTTGGGCAAACTTCAATTAAAAGCCTGAAATGACCAAAGAACTCAGTCACAAATTTGCTAGAAAATTAATACTGAACCAATGTTTGGATTTTATGTAACTTTGATCTTTTTCTTCGCTATAGTTTTTTTTTTCGCCAAATATATATTTTAAAGATAGTAGTTATATGTCCCATTAAATATAAATGAATATTTGATTTATCATCTACCGTGAGTTATGGCTCATCATAAATTTCTTAATTACACCCTAAAACTCATCATTCCTCTCCTCCGTGCGGTTTGACCCCATAGACCCGAGGAACGTGCAATTTAATACGAGTTGTTTCCGAACAAGAGCCATATTGTGGCTCTTGTTGCGAAACATCACCCAACACTTCTCAAAATATTTTAGATTTTAAAGATTGCGTTATGATCAAGATGACATCTCCTAATATCCACATTATAATTATTATTTAATTTTATAGATATCTTCTATAGATCTTAGACAACAACTAGCCTCGAGAATACTCTAAATAGCACCAAATTTTTTACGGACAAACTCCAGGCGATATTTAGTATGTACTTTTAACTTAAATAAGAAATCATAAATGTTTTACAAATATTCAGTTGAAAAGTCAAGCAACGCCGCATCTTACCTTATCTTCCGCACTATGTTTAAGAAATCACTCAGTGCTATAAAAAGCAAGGCCAAACGTAAAGGGAAGCACGATTCGTTAAATGGGCTTGACTAACGCGGCATCATGAGCAAAACTAATCGTCTACGATCTCTAGCTTAGAATTTTCCCAAGCTTTGCATTCCGGCATTCAGACCAGCTGGCGAAGGTTAAACGTCTGGTGTTTACTCCATAGTAAATGATATCTCATAACTTACTTGTAAGCTGGTGTTTTTACTTCATCAAAAACGCTTTTCCGCGAAACCCCAAGATCAGGAATTATGGGGACAATTTTGTCAGTAGTCTTGATGTCATAAAAATAGCCGTAACGGGGATGAGACGTTACAATAATTTTTTCATCCATTTCTTGCGAAGGATATCTGCGCTTGAAAGAAGCAAAAGTTCGCGCGTGGAACATGTGTCACACAAATAGAAGTCACAAACGTTGCCATAGAAACCGATTTTTAAAGGCGAAATGGGTTCTGGGAGTAAGAACTACTGTATGTGTGGTCAGTCTCCTGGTGTGATCCTAAAAATGCTTAGATTAATTACAATCATTTTCTTTGAAACGTGGCTGAAAAATCAAAGTTGTGAGCATTAGCCTGCGTGGCAGACGGAAAAAAAGGAAGGACTGAGGGAGGTAAAGCGCGAATTCCCCTCTCCCTTATCCCTCCTTTCCGCTCCTAAGGCTGTCGACACCCGGCCAAGCAGGCTACGTGGACCCATGTCCAGGAACCTGGGAGAAAAGTTTATGTGTCAACCGTCTGAAATATTACGCACTCGTACGTCTTGCCACTAGCCTGCGAAAACATCCGTTTCTCCTCGCTCTTCGCCGCCGCGCGAAACGTCCCCAGCAGCGAAGACCGAGGAGAAACGGATGTTTTCGCAGGCTAGTGGCGAGACGTACGAGTGCGTAATATTTCGGATGTTTTCATGCGAGGTTTCCGGTTTCGGTTAAAGCGAAAAACCCTCTCTATCAGGATCCCAGCCCTGGAGAGCAGCTTCCCGGCAGTTGGAGGGACTGGGTAGCCAAGAATTGCGCGGCTGATGTTGACCGCTAACTTTAAAATAGACTGGCACTAGCACGCTTACTCAGCGAAACAAGATGGCGGCCTTGGAAGACAAAGCGATTTGGGAAGATGGCGAGGTAATTTTAACTGCATACGTTTCCGCTGAAGTGCGGTATAAGTGTCTTCATAAGCAATGAAGAGACTTACTATGTTTCTAATCACTTACTTTTGCCTTTATTCGAAGGAAATGGACGAGGAAGTTCTACGAATGCAGACAGACGAAATTGTCAGTCGAGCTCGACTGTTAGACAATGAAATTAAGGTAAGATTTCGTGCGAGTTTGTTATGTTTTCTTAGTTGCCATCACCGGTGACTAATGTTTTTTCATTTGAATGTTCAAAAATCCAAAGCGTGATGTCGTAAAAGACCCTCTCTCTTAGTCTAAAGTTTAAATGACGTTTGATTGAAAATTTTTAATTGTCATGAAGCTTATTCTTTTTTTCCGATCATCAAACATACCGTAAACTTCTGATTTTAACCCCCCGCCCCCGAGTTATGGCCCATTGACCTGTTAACAAGAAAATACCTCCAATTATAACCCCTTCTAGATATAAGCCTCCCATCAACTTTGGTATTGAAATGAATTCGATTTATTATGACGTTTTTAATGCTTATATTAGGGAGCTTAAGTAAAGACGTTTTTGAGCGATGCACATCAACCGGAAGTGAGGCCCTCTCCCTTTTTATACGCCTTGACGCTAACAAATTTGTATTGCTAAGTTTCTTTTCTCTTATAAAGAGAATTTTTCCGAGCGTTTTAACCAAACCACTCGCCAATGATGCAAAAAGTGCACTTCCAGTTGACGTCTGTTGCTCACAAACACTTTTGCTTAAGCTCCCTATTAACAAAAAAACCTTTAAATGCAAAAGGTATTTTGATAAATGCTGCCGGCTTGTTTGAAAATGCTTTTTTGATTCTGGTTAAAAGCCTCGCGAGTATAACCCCCCACCTTCCTTCATTTAGAAGCCTTCCCAAAACTCCTTATGAAGATGCATAAGCCCAGGGCTTAGTGTCAGTTTACAGTATGCATTCATGGTTCTGAAAAGAAAATGCCTGATATTGTCAGGGTTCTCATTAAGTGCCGGCAGCCGGCTAAAAAACCGGCTACTTGGAGGCTTGAGCTATCTACTTTTTGGGGAAATAGGGTAAAATTAGAGAGTGAAAGCCTGAAATTGCCTTCAGCAGTCAGTTACCAAGCCGCCAACTTTTATATCCTAGCAGTCTACTTTAAAAATTAATGAGAACCCTGTATTCTCATCCTTTAATACTGTGTTCGCTGAACAGTGTTCTCACCAGGATTTTACCTTGGGGAGTCCCAGGGCCCCCTCTTCTGGGAAATAGGGGCCCTGTAAGAACATTAGGGGGACAAAGTTACAAAAAACATGCAGTATGAAGAACCTGAGCCCGCACTCCAAATTGTCTGTTACATGAAGTACCTACCTGATCCAATATGGCGGAAGAGGTGTTTACGATTCGGAGGAGGAGTTTACGATGTAGTGGGACGTGCGTGGGACCAATGAAAGTAAAGGCAACAAAATTTAAGACTTTGACTCATTTGATATCATGTTTTTTATTTATTCAAACAAACAGAATGCTTTAGTGTTAGGTTGACCATTAAAACTGCTTAAGTCCGTTTGACTCGTAGCCTGCCCCTGTGCCCTAATGGGTGCATCTTCTTGGTTTTAATGCGCCATTTCAGTTTTTCTTGCGGGAATCCCGCAAGGCCGCGGCCTGGTGAGAACACTGGCTGAAAAACCATGTTTCAGGCAACTTGTGAATATTTGCTTCTTAATACAATGCTTTGGTTTGTATGTTGTTTGCCCCACTGAGTAATCCTTGTTTACTGCTCATAAACAGATAATGAAAAGTGAAATAATGAGGATTAATCATGAGCAACAAGCTATGAAAGAGAAAATCAAGGTAACTTTACTTTTAAATTCCATTTTCTCTTCCTGTTATTCTTCATTAAGAGTCAAAATTCTTCTAACAATTTGCAGTAACTTGCTCAAACTTTTCTGTTTATTCAGGAAAATGCAGAGAAAATAAAAGTGAACAAAACGCTGCCATACCTTGTGTCAAATGTGATTGAGGTAAGGTGGCCAACAGTCAATGCCTAAATTACAGCATTAACACTTCTTTTACTCACTCAAAATTTTTGATAACAATTTTGGCACTAAAAGGGTTCATAATGCTTCACTTGCCAAGTCTGGTAGCTTTGAATTTGATGAAAAAGCTAAGTGCCAATGTACTGTAAATATGTGTTAAGCTTGAATTACACAGCCCTATTTGTGTTCCCTTCTGGAGGTGGTACAAGTATTTCCACATGGTCATGTGAGCCAACAAAGGGCAAACCATTTCAAGATAAAGGCAGTTCCTTCTTCCGAAGTACTTTATTGCCCCAATTCTTGGTTCAGTCTAAGGGATCAAAGCTGTACATGTAACTCTACAAACCAGCTCTCTACCTACTGAACTTACTCTGAAAGCCTTGTTTAGCAATAATTTTAATTTATTAACACAATCTGTCACTCACTCACTTGCCTGAGCAAGTGCAAAACTAGGCAGTTGTGGGATGTGTTGTTTGTACAGTTTCTCATCTTGGCAAGTAGTTTCTACCCAAATAAAGAAAACTAATTTCAAACTTAGTTTAGCTTTTGAATCACAGGGTTGATTATCGCATTCAAATCCATGCGTGACGTTATTTACATGTATTTACTAAGTCAACCACAGTGCCTCTAGAGACTTTATTACTTGTCTGTCACGGCTGGTCCATGCCAGTGTAATCCTAAGTCTATAGTTCTCATGTCTAGATAAGGGACTGGACACTTCTAACTCAGTGATAGAGGTCTGGTACTAGTTTATCACATTGTGTTGGTTTCATTTTGTCCTCTCATCATTCTGTGTTGCAGTCAATTTTCAGTTTGAGTTGCTTATTAAACTTTGTCATGAAATGGATGGACTCCTATCCACCAGTGACAATAACAGCATATGAAAATTATATTGTGTCTTTATGTCTTAACCATTTTATTTTCGCTAATACTGAAACTGCTAAATAATAATTATTGAACCCCCACTCCGGACTGAAAAGTGAAACTTTGCGATCACTTTGGTCTATATTGTTCATTTTTGTGTACCTTACACATGTACCTGTCCTGTCTCATGTAAAAAGGGAAAAACTAGTGTATTTCAGGCTGAAAAGTGTTTGTTTTTTTGTTTTGCAGCTGCTTGATGTTGACCCTCAAGACAATGTATGTTTATATTTGTTTGATTTTCCTTGTACTCAATTTAGGAGATTTACAGATCATAACCCAAGGAAAAATATTGAGAAATAGTTCATAATAAAAATGTTGTACAATCTATTGATGGAATGTAAAAAGAAATTGCTGGATGGTGTTGTTTGTCTTCCTAGAGTAGTTTTGGGCATGGAAGAATGGAAGTAGCAGGGTTTTTTTTAATTAAATGTGACCTACTCTAATTCCAGCCTGATTTGAAATGTGGTGTAGTGTCCAGAGTGGATATAAATAATTTTCGTGTAACTTTTTTTAGTCTACTCTGTAGTTTACTGCTATTTCCTGTAATCAAAGTCTTTCTTTTGACCTTCTGTGCTCATGCAAGCATTGCAATGTTATTTTAGTGCCCCACTCTTTACATAATTAGTTAAAGAACCTTTGACCTGCTTTCAGGCTGAGGAAGATGGTGCTAATGTAGACTTGGATTCACAACGAAAGGGAAAATGTGCAGTTATAAAGACATCCACAAGACAGGTACAGAATGCTTGTTATCATCAATAATATTTTATTTAAAATGTTTCAGGTTTATCCTGTCTTGTCTTTAACTGGTAGTTAGTAGCCTAAGTACCAGACATTATCCAGTGGAAAAGCTTAAAATAATATATCCTTTTGTTTACCTTTATACTCTTCTTTAACATTTGTCTTGAACACATAGTGAGGTTCACTTTAAATACTATGCTGATGAGTGAGGTGCTGTTCAATATAACTATTCTAAGGAATAATACATCATCACCTAACCTTTTGCGTGATGTGGCATTTACGTGGCCGTCGGGAGAGCTGTCATTTAGGTTAAGAAAGTGACTTATTTTGGGGGATTTTTCTATCCAAACAGTCTTTGTATAAGAAAAAGAATTACTTTAATGTTTATGAGTTCCTCAAGAGATAAATTCACACTTTCATAACAAAACTCTGTAACAGATGTTTGTGTTGGTTTCCAGCCACCATGTTCGTCTCCCTCAGCATGGCGTCTGCATACAAAGCTCTATAAATTTAGCTATAACATTTTCTGAATCTCACTTAATGAAACATTGCACTGACCTGAATGTTGTCAAGGTCCAAGGCTCAATATTTACCTTCTTTCATTTTCTAGATTCTGGACTTAAATTACTGAAGTGTTTTGATTTTGATTTTTGATGGCGTTACAGTGACAACCAGCAATACACTTTATGTACCATGTTGTTGTTCTTTTTCTCCTTCTAGACATATTTTTTACCTGTAATTGGTTTGGTGGAACCTGAAAATTTAACTCCAGGAGACTTGGTGGTAGGAATATTTTACTTGTTAAAGGCATTAGTAATGATTGTTATTATAAATTTTAAATGTCTTCACAGTGGTTGAATATAGCACATTATGTGTATATCTGTAGTCAAACTGTAAATTTTGATTAATACTTAGAGTATTTTAGCAGTTTTTTTAGACTTGGAGAATAAAATAAAATAACCTTTTCTCCAACAAGTAGATTTGTTTGAGCATTTTGATATTGTACAAAAATTTTATCTATTGTATTGATAATTTATAATGTTTATCGATTTTTTGGGGGAGGATTTATTTGATACCCTTAATAGATACACCCAATGTAAAGTGCTTTTTCTGTTTGTTTTCAGGGAGTTAACAAAGATTCTTACTTAATATTGGAAAAGTTGCCCCCAGAGTAAGTATTGAGTCACAAGTACCTGAACTATAGTCTGCACATACATGTTGGTAAATTTGTGTAAAATTCCATGGCGACATGTATACATGTACATGTATATGCCATCATTATCACCAATAGCACCCATATCGTACCAAGTGTTCTAAGCTTGTACTTATTTGTGTTTTTTATTCAGCTTCGTACTACTGTCACTGTTAAAAGAGCTTTAGCATCTAATAATTTCAGATTTTGAAAATTAACAGGTATGACTCACGTGTTAAAGCCATGGAAGTTGATGAGAGACCCACTGAACAGTACAGTGACATAGGAGGACTGGACACCCAAATACAAGAGGTAATAGCATTGATGATGACATGTTCTAAAATTTGGTCAACAAAAGTCAACCATAGATAATAACATTACACATTGATGACCAGTTAGTCAGTAAATTTATTTTGTTAACGAAAGTGATACAACAGTTGTTTATGCGAATTGAAGGCCCTATTGAAAGGGTTGTTGATGTAGATTTTGCTTTCAGATCGGATCATACTGCTTCATGTAGGGTTTTATGTGACACCAGGGGCATTACTATCATGTAAGATTAAAAATAGCATGTTATCTTCCTATTTTGTGAAAAGATTACCATTGCTATGGCCATGTAATAAATCACAACTTTAGCAGAAAAAAATATTAAAGTGAAATGGTTTGGTATTTCATTTAATAGTGTTTATATAAGAAATATTTCGCTGGAAGAGAAATTTTGTCTCTTCGCGTAGCAATGTAATATCCTCTATTTATTTGTTTTAATATCTGAACAGCTTGTAGAGGCCATTGTTTTGCCCATGACACACAAAGAAAGATTTGAGAACCTTGGAATTGCACCACCTAAAGGTAATACAAATGTATGTTGTTAAACATGATCAAAACCTGCCATTTATTTGTCACCACTCTCAGAACCAGTTTTGAAGCTGGCACATGTATAGAAAACTTGGTTTGCGACAGGAGGGGTACAGATTTTATTCATAGTATGACCCTACATGTTCACAATAAAACATCTATAAAGTAATATTATTATTGCTATTTCAAGGTTTTTTTTGTATTCCTTTTGACTTATTGTTGCCTCTCCACTATCTTTACATAACTAAATAAGCTCTTTCTGTCTGGAAGTGGTGCCAATATTGCTTTGCAAAATAACCCAACTCTTTTGGCAGCCAACACTGCTTACCCAAGGGCTGTGTATTATTAAAAACCATTCCACTTGATTACATCAATAGTGTCCATTATTTTGTTAATGTTATTGACTCTGGCCATTATTCTAAATACCTAACATTAACTTTTATTCAGGTGTATTATTGTATGGACCTCCTGGCACAGGCAAAACGTTAATGGCAAGAGCGTGTGCAGCACAGACAAAGGTATAAACTGCTAAAGCATCTGGATTGGGCTACTTGTACATTGTCTTTTAACCATTTGAAACATGCACAAAGTATCGAAAGTATATCATTTCAATGTATAATGAGTTATGATAATTTTCTCAATTTCTTGTTGTTGTTAATTTCTTTGTAGTCGACCTTTCTCAAACTTGCTGGTCCTCAACTTGTTCAGGTAAGGTCTTAACTTACAAAATTTATAAGTTGTTCTTAACCTTTGTGATAAAAAAATATTATTATTTCAATTAATTTTGTGTGGTAGGTTAAGTAATAAAAACTAAATGAAAATTAATAAATAAAAAGATTAGTGAAGAAACAATTGAAAAGACTGGTAAAAGATTTTTAGTTGATTTTTAGATTTTTGTTATTATTCCAATTAATTTTGTGTGGTAGGTTAAGTAATAAAAGCTAAATGAAAATTAATAAATAAAAAGATTAGTGAAGAAACAAATGCAAAGGACTGGTAAAAGATTTTTAGTTGACTATCTTAATTGTTTTTGCAGATGTTTATAGGTGATGGTGCAAAGCTTGTAAGGGATGCATTTGCTCTTGCTAAAGAGAAAGCTCCAGCCATTATCTTCATTGATGAACTGGATGCTATTGGAACAAAGGTAAGCTTTAGAACATCTCTTTATTTTTGTTTACAGTTTTTGCAGTTTATCCTCCATGTTAAGAATCTCCAAAGCCAATTCCGATTGTTTGAAATCAGGAATGTGAACGTGCTGATCACGCTTTGATTGTCTTTATAGAGATTTGACAGTGAAAAGGCTGGAGACAGAGAGGTAATAGAAACTTAATAATGGTAATAGGACTGAGTGGAGTCCAATTCAGTCTGTAATCATACCTAGTGATAAACAAAATCTGATAACCACATAGCAGGAGTCTGATTTGTTTAATCATGAGTATGATTACCGACCAAATTGGACGACACAATTGTTACCAATTAATCATGACTACAACAAAATTTGTGAGATTTGATCCTTTTTTAAAATTAAAACACAAGAAATTAGCCATTTAAGTACACGCACCCAGTTGCGCATACTGTCCAATTACTTAGGCATGACATGTACTGTCCTATTACACTGACTTATCAGTGTTGAAATCAGGACAGTTGATAGCCAATCAGATTTGAGAATTTTGTTATAGTTATGATTATATTTGTTATACTTCATTCAGTAGTCTTGAATACATGTTTGGATGACCTTTTTTCCTTTTATGCATAATATCAGATAGGAGTGAGAGCAATCACCATACCACCCATAGTCTCCCTCGCAGACGTTTTTAGTATTGTCACGCAACGCTCCTCCCCACAAGGAGGAGCATTGCGTGACGATACTAAAAACGGCTGCGAGGGAGACTATACCACCCATCGATGCCATAATTATGTGGGTTGTGTTTGTTGTTGGTTGTCTTCTCTGCTTGGAGAGTTTTTTCTCGTGGTACTCTAGTTTTTCTCACTCCTCAAAAACCAACATTTCCAATTTCCAATTCTATCTGGAAAGTGTCTCCAGTTTGTTGAGGATGCTGTAAGAGGGCCACAGGTTTATCAGTACTTGGAACTTTCAAGTGTCACCCACTCTAAAGAACTTTAGTTAAATGTTTGTTCTTCTCTTTGTTTGATCACAAAGATCACTAAAAAAAAAAGGTTCAGTGATTGCAGGTTATATGGAGACAACCATACTTCAATGGTCTCAGCAATGACAGCAATTTAAAATGTAGTATTGTAGTTGCAGTAACAGCTGAGATAGAGTTCAGTTCTATATAAAAATGGTCCATTTGGTCAATATTATCATAGTGTTGTCACACTAGACCAGGGTTTTCACTAAGAATTCTAGTAGCAGGAGAAAGGTGTAACTTTAAAGGTGAATATTGTGAAAGTGTCTCCATGTTTGAATAGAAAATATTCATAGGCTATCACCCGTAAGCAGGAGAATTCTGTGTATTAAACAGAGAAATCTCCAATCTCCGATGCTTAATGAACACCCTGCTGACAGTTTCCATTTAATGTCATTTTAACTGTAAATTTATTATTAATTTATATATGTGCAATGTAGTATATGTAATATTAAGGTTCTATAAAGAAGTATTGTTCTAGACTTCAGAAGTAATCCATCGCCTTAATGTGACAATACTGTTTCATATGATCAAAAATGACCACATTCACCAGGCAATTACAGGGAAACAGACTTATTTCTTTAATAATTATTGCTCCAGTAAAGTCTTGAGCTCTCTGGGAAATTGCTCTTTCAAGTGATAATAAGATTCTTTTTATATTGTGGTAATGTGCAAGAAGCATTAATGATAACTACCAATTTATTAATAAAACAGATCAGGTACATGTACACAGTGTGCGACTGTCAGTGATCATAGTATTTTTAGCAATAACCTGGAAACCAAGCTTTAATCTTGAGTGCAGTATTTGATCTTATATGACTGATATTTTAGGTACAAAGAACAATGTTGGAACTGCTGAATCAGTTGGATGGATTCAGTTCTCACCATGATATCAAGGTGAAATATTATTATTATTACTGGCTGTTATCACTGAAGTTTTCCTAATTTTAGTTTGTAAAGTTAAAGCTAATTGATTCTTTATTCAGTTATTTACAAACTTCACCAAAAAGCCTGGAACACTCACAGAGCATGCTTCTGTCTTTAATATCTCAGTTGAAACGTCATGCTAGAAGATGCTTTCTTGTTGTCAACCCTTGAATTCCTAAGAGTAACTAACATCAGTTTTCTCCCAACAATATCACTGCACCCAGTTAAGAGAAAAGGTGTTGAGAATTACATGCAAATGATCACCAAAACGAAAATGTTTTGACCTTTTGTCAAATTCTGTAAGGAACTCAGCGAGCCATGATTGTGAATAGTTATTATTATATGAAAAAAACAAACAAACAAAAACGAAAACAATCATTTCTGCACTGTAGATGAACGTAATGAATGGAGATGTGATCCTCACAGTATTTAAAATTCCTTCAAACTCATTCATTGTACCAGTTTAGAGTTCAGAAGGTTCAAATTTACATCCTTGCATGATTACAGTCGAATCTCTTTAACAAACAAGCTGTGGCTAACTACAGTGTAAGTTGCCTATAGACTTTTTCACATCTTGATTACTTGTTTTTTTTTTCTTTTGAAGGTTATAGCAGCTACAAATCGTGTTGATATTCTCGATCCGGCCTTGCTACGATCAGGTTTGACAATTTACTCTCCATCTTTCACTTCAAGTGTGTGTGTGTGTGCGTTATGTTGATGGTCACATTCTCTTGTAGATTCCGGGTCAGTCGCAGGAGTGTCTTTTTTTTCTTGTTATGCAACTCTACGAGACCAGTGCAGTCAAGCAACAGGGCTAATCTTGTTTTGCTTGACCTTGTACACATGAATACCTGTGACAGAGACTAGTTTAAATTATTAACATGAACCACCCAGAAGTATTATTGTTTTCCTCTGGATGAGATGCGAGTGCATTGAAAGGTTTCTGCCAACAGTTCCAACAGTTTATTTTGTTGGAATTCATTTACAGTATAAACCTCATTAGTAAAATCCAACTAGTGGTCTATTATCAATGCTGCATTCTGATTGCTTGAGCTACTACTAGGCTATATGTTATAGCCCACTAGTAGCGAAAAGCACTGGCTTTTGTTGTGGCAAAAAAGGATTTAAGTCTAGCTTTAACTAGCTCAAATTTTTTTTATTCTCGATATTTTGACTAACTAGTTGGATTTTACTAAAACAATTATTCCTCTCGCCCTCATGGCCTCCGAGTCAATGGCCCATTCGGCCTTCAGCCTCATGGGCTACTGACTTAGAGCCCATTCAGGCTTGAGGAATAATTGTTAAGTTTCTTTACAATAGAGGGATAAAATAACCCAGTAACTTAGAGGAGCTCAAATTCGAACTTCCAAATCTGAAGTCCCATGCTTTAACTAATACATCAACGTGCTTTTCCATCATTTTACCCACCTAACGGCAAGGAAAATTTCCCTTGTTTGTGACTGTAGGACGACTGGATAGAAAGATAGAATTGCCTAACCCAGACCAAGAAGCCAGAGCAAGAATTATGCAAATCCACTCCAGAAAAATGAATGTCAGGTAAATCGAGACACATTTCATGCAACAGGCGTACACCTGAATCTTATCAGTATTTATTTATTTTTTGTCTGTGTTAAATTTAGTTTTAAAGTTGTCTCTAAACAAGTTATATTGGGTATGCACTGTTCTTCAACATCTTTTGACGTAACACAAACAGAGTGATATGTTTTTCCTTTCTGCAGCCCTGACGTAAATTTTGATGAGTTATCCCGTTGTACAGATGATTATAATGGCGCAATGCTGAAAGCAGTTTGCGTTGAAGCGGTAAGCCAGAAGAGCATTCTCAGTTTTAGGGTCAAATATGATTATGTTTACTTGGTGAAGTGGCTCTCTCCTCCTCTAACGTTATTAGTGAGCTTACGCAACGGGACGGGGGAGAAAAGAACACGGCAAACCTTGTGTGACAAGCGTGACAATAATTTTGTTTGAAACAACTTTTTCGCCGAACTTCACCCTTCTTTAAACAGGTCTTTTTGTCAAGATCAGAAAACATTAAATTGAGTGAAGGTCACCACAAAACACATAAGTAATAGGCCTGTCTCGTT
>NC_133202.1:39875115-39912615 GCF_958299795.1 Porites lutea
TTTCACCTTATAGTCGTGCAGTGCCGACAGAGAAATGTACAAACAAGTGTGATGCACGTGCAAAGTTGTTGTTTTGCGAATTAACCTGTCGCATTTTTGCCTTCTCGTTGCCGTCACGGTCGTCGTTGCTAAAGCTCCCTTGTGATATGAAGGCTAAGGATGCCGCAGTGATCGCGGGAACGAGAAAAAAAAGCTGACATACTAAGGTGTTACAAAGCTGAATAAGTACTACATCATTTTTAAGCATAATACTTATTTGTTGAGCATATTTTGCATCTAAACTTACGAATCAGAGGATTTCTCACATGCGTTTATTTAAAGCCAAAATTTCGGCTACAGTATATAACCTAGGAGTCCTTTGGAAATCCAAAGAAATTGTATATCTCTTTATATAAAAGAGCAACATTACGAGCTTAATATAAGTAACAGATATTCCATCTCGAATATTTGATATTCGATATGAAACTTAAGTTTATCGAATACAGTGAAGGAAGTTCCGTAAAAGGAGTGTTCGTCAGGCCTGACCTCAGAAGTAAATTTCAGCTATTTTCCTAAGCACAGAACTGAAGGTTGAAGAACTGTATTCGAGGGTACCCTTCAGAAAGACGTACTAAGTCATCGGCTTGTTTTTCATACTTTCTCAACAGAAGTCAGTTGAGGTGTCACTGTGGAATCTTCTTTCAAATATGCTTCCCCATGGAGGTTGACTGAAAAGTGGGCGGAGTCATTTGAATAAGAAGATTCAGAAATTCGGACTCGTCGCTGATCACCGGCAGTCTTTTGCATTTATGATTTGCAAAAGCGGCCTTAAGATTTGCCAACTCTCTCTGAAGTTCCTTTTTCTCCTCTTCAAGCATTCTTTTCTCAGCTCGAATCTTGTTAGTTTTCTGCGATAAAGTAAAAAAGGAAAAAAAGATAATTATTTACGAAACAACAGGTGTACAAGTTTTGATTCATTTTTATTGATTCATTTTTATCCTTAGTTCAACTTAACCCTTTTCCGTGTGTATTCAGATATACCACTGAATACATACACCAATAACAGATACAGGGTTGGATCTTTTTTTCGGTCGGACAATTTCAGGGCCCGCGCAGAGGGAGGGGCTGGGGAGCAGCCCCCCCCCCCTCCCCCACTACTCTTTGAAAAAAAAAAAGTAATAGACATTTTCAAGTAAAAAGTAACTTTGTTGGAGTAAGAATGTTCGGCTAGCGGACCTCGCAAAAGTATCTAAATTTATTATTGGCCCTCCGATCATATAGCTGATGACTAATAAGCCTCAAAACGCCTATCTTTACAAAACTGCACTTAGTCGTAGACTTCTGCAGCAATGCGGAATTCATTGTTGCAAGGTTCACTGTTAACCCTTTAAGTGCCGATAGTGACCAACATCAATTTTCTCCTAACAATATCCAGTAATTGTCAAGAGATACAGTTATGAGAATTTACAAATGATCACCAAAGAGAAAATACATTGATCTGTTATTAAATTCTCTCAACTGATTCTTAAAGGAAATGTATGGAGATCAGTTTGGAGAATTTGTATGTTGATATTGGCACTTAAAGGGTTAAATTTGAAGACTAATTGACGGAACTTAATGGTTGCTTAAAACGAATTTTATTTGCTGATGATGTAGTCCACGATGCATTAAAAGCCCGACTGGAAATTGAAAGTTTTGATCAATGGTTGTGAAATTACATGTTTCGATGACATCCTAGACAAAATGAATGGGTCACAAGAACCTCATAAGATCATGATAAATCAGTGAAATTGTCACCATCTGCAAACTTCTGCTGCTGAACCCTCTATGTGCAATCAGGCTCAGCAGGAGAAAGGTCCTTTTCGGCGGCTTGAAGGTTAAAAACACGGCTCCGTTTAACAATTATTCAAGAAAGCTTCAGTAATCTGACAGTACTAAATAGCCACAAAGAGAGAACTGGCAATGACTTTCCTTGCCGACGTGGCAAATAAATTTGCTGATCCTAACCATAATTAACCTTTGAATAGAAGCGAGGATGGCTGTGACCTTGTTTTGTCACAAAGCTTCTTGTTTTTCATATGTAAATGATCATGTTCACGGGCTTGTTAGCATGAGAATACCAAGATTTGCAAATGAAAAGCGGGCACTGAGCAAACAACTGTAAAATGGCCTATTGGAAAAGTAATTTCAGTATATTTAGAGCCCACCCCCGCACCCCCGACAACCACACCCCCACTTTAAAAGCGGTGGTTATTCGCCCCCGCACTTTAAAAACTGCTCGGCGGCCCCTGCAAATACCGGCAGAAAGATGCCTGAAGTTTAAAAATATAGACAGGGTTTTAAACGGGTCTTCGTCTTGCTGGAATTTGTGAAAATATCCACTTCAGATGGCGACTAACCCTGTAAAAATCTGTCTTTTTTTTTCGTTGCTTATATATATCATGATTGGTATGCGATCATAGACATGATAGAACTTATGATTTGGAATAACTTCAGAAATCTTAAAATTGCATAATGTTGAAGTTTACGGTTGAAATAAGATAGACGGGTACACGCAAATTTCTAATGGATTTTGCAATTCAGAACTTTGCCTTTCACTAGCGGTTAGAGATACGGGCTTAAAGATTCTCCTGCTCAGATCTGTACAGTTCAGACAGTTTTTCTAATTTAACGATAAGCAATCATAACTAGTTACTCTAAGAGTAAGCAATACCTGTTGGAGTTTTTCAATCCGTTCTCTCTTTCGTTTTCGACATTTTGTTGCCGCAATCTTGTTTCGTTCCCTTCTCCTCTTCACAACCTCTGGATCTTCTTTCACTTTCTAAAAAGGAAAAATATAAACAATCCATCACACTCAGTTCTCAAACTCATTAATAATTCATAACGAAAATACAAAGGAAGTTAAATGTTTAATGAGTGTTTGGAAATCGGATGAGAAACTGCTCATTTTTGCATGCTTAATTTCTCCGTCTTAAATTATTTTGTTTGAGAAGTAATATCGGGCAAAGAATTCGACACAGTGTTTCATCACCTGATGAAACACCTCGAAGTTCGTCAAAAATACTCGGTCGCGCGTGGTATTTTCAGCTCTCTTCTTTCTGTTTCTTCTAGTGATGAAACACTGCATCTCATGTTTGATCTATTACTTCTAGACCACACTTCATGAAATTCAGGAAATTAAATGTACAGACTCTGCATGCATGGCATGGAATCATAGTTAGTGAAAGAGACTGGTTATCAAAGACCGTGCTGCAGTTTATGTAGTAAGCGCCCTGACGGTTCACAATAAATTAATGGGACGTTTTTATTTGTCAACAAGATCCAAATGATAGGAATGCTATTAAACGTTGTGCACCTTCAAGTCCACAAAAAAAAAAAAAAAAAAAAAAAATAGGGCAAAGGAGTCTGACGCGGTTTCATAACTATTCCACTCTATTAACTGGAATCGAAGAAGAGGTACGAACGGATCGGACAATGAATTCTGAATACATAAATTTAAAACTGGTCTATGCTTTCTTGTAATCTGAACTTTAAAACCGGAGTGATTAGTACAATTTATGTACTTTCTTTTATTCCTTTATCATACTGCAGTGGATGGCACCACCTTAAAACGTTAACGCAACTTTTCTTCATGAAAAATTACTCTTACAAAGCCTTGACCGAAGTAAGAAATTCGTAAAATGGGTCAAGGATGTAGGCGCATAATTCAATGTTTCGCGATTAGTACATTGCCCATAACACACCTTGTTTGCCCACCAAAACGTTGCATAACCTTTGTGTTTTATTTCTCCTGGGTGTTACAGTCCTCTCAAGGGAAATAAAAGGCAATTCTTAAACATAACTTTGGGGGGCAAACCGCGAGAGAGGGCAAACAAGGTGTATCATGGGAGATGTGAGAATGGCGAATACAACATGTCCTTTTGTTTTCTTTCTCTTAGCAATTAAATATTTTGACTTTTCTGGATGTAACCGTTGTAAAAACTCTCTTGCAGAAATGAAGAGGACCGGGAGTCCCCGTCAGTCTCTTTTGCTAAAAAATAGAGATCCTTTTTTACTGTCTTTTAACGTGACACAATGATCGAATCTGTCTCTCTACAAACAATCAATAAAAGAAACAGAATTCCCCTGATTCTCAAAAGCAACTGAATTAACACCCAAAATAATCCAAATGAGTATCGGTCATATGTTTGGGGAGGAATGTACGCCGTTGAACCTAAAATCGCCTGAACTGATTGGCGCGACTGACTGCGAGTTTAGTTCATCAGAACTGAGATAAGAGATTAGATAACTGCAATGACCCACTTACGACCTCAATTTTTTTTGTATCTTTACTTCGTCGCTGCCTTTTTTCTTTGTATTTCCTTGTTGTTGTTTTGATAAAAATATATCACGTCCTTTGTTAAAATCATGGCATGTTGAGACTTCTCTTGGTCTGAACGAGCACGAGAGTATCGATATTGGCCCGATAGCCCGATGCACTATTTTCTTAACAAATATACTAGATTTCTGTGAGAAAAAATTTATAGAACGTTTCATGAAATTAGAAACTTATTCATATATTGGTTCTATTCATGCAGTCTGACGCACGTTTGTACAACGACTTATACAACGTAAAAAAAAAAACGAGAAACAATTTTAAAGCCATGATATTAAAAACAAGTTGGCTATTTTTATTCCTTATGGGATTGATTTCTGATGGAATTTTTCTTTAATTATAACTAGAACGGCATATCCCCCAAAATAATGATAAACAGGTGGTATTTAATCCGTTTTTCCCAACAAATCGAAAGCAAAAGATCTCGGGAGTTTACGAAATTTGGTACAGAAAAAAAAGTGAAACAATGCAAATTTTAACTCTTTTTATAACTCTATATTTTCGCAGGAGGGGTAGAAACTAAAAAAACGAACACTTTTTCGTTTTCCAGTAAGTTTCAATTTCACTGTTTCGAAAAAATTTCACTGCCAAAGGCAGTTAAATAAAATAAAACAAAACGGACAACTAGCTACAACTGCTTTAATCATCAAACGATCAGTTGGACCAAATAAAATGACCGCTTGAATTAATGAACGCACTTTTGCCTGACCGTATTGCGATGAAACTTATGGGAAAATATTTCATTTTCAATGGAGAGAACTGAAATATTGGTGGTAAAGTGTTAAAATTGGAATGGCCCAGGAATAGTTTAAAAAATAAAAAAAATATATGATGACATTATTCTTGATGCGTATTCATAATCATTCTCTAGCTCTTGTTCAAAAATTATATCAGCAATAAGAAATGAGTCATTATGAACATATTACATTTCTTTGCAATATATGAGGAAAGTGAGCGAAATCTGAGGTGTTTTTTAATTGAGGATTCAAAGCTAAATGTTCGCATAGTGTTGACTTGCATGTTCCGATTCACCGAGCTCGCAGGAACAAGGGCTTCGCTTTGTCGCCGTACGTTTCCCTGCCCGCACAGTTTATACATGTACACTGATATATCAAAAGCACATATTAACATTTCTTCAGCGTAAATTTGTACTTTACTTACTGGTTTTGGAGGTTCTGGTTCCTTCATTTCTACTTGTGGAAGCTCAGTTCCGTTATACTTCGTCTTGATTTTCTCCTTTAACTCATTTTTAACCTGAGTACTCTCAACTTGGGCGGGAGGTTCGATGCCCAATAAGGCGGCTTCGTGGCTGTACGCTTCTGGTGGCTAATAAAGAAACAAAGAGTTAAAATTATTCCTTTTCTTCAGCTAAGAATAAGACCAATTCATTTGAGTAAATCAATGATATCTATTCTATCTCTGTATCAAATGTTTACTCACGCAGTTGGGAAGGTGTATTAAGAAGGGTAAAGCACTACATCAGCGTTAAGGGCATTCAGTTTTAGAAGTAAGTAAGAGTTAGACTGCATAAAAGCGGCCGAAACATCTAAATGAAGCGCTTTCTTAAGAAAGCAGTCATTTCTAAAATCTCCCTGTTAATACAGGTACTCCCCAGTTAATTCCAACTAACTCTAAAGCGAGTTTCGTTATGTTAACTCTAAATCCCTCTGATCCTTTTGGACAAACCAGAACTAAACTATACTGAAGACTTTTAGCTCACTGACATCTGTATCTCGACTTGATTATCTCGGACTGTATATATATTTATATCCACAAGAGAAAACACTGACATCAATTTCATTTATTGTAGTAAAGCTCGGACGTTTGTTTAAGGATGGTTTCAGATCCGTTGAAGATGTCACTATTGTCTTAACTCAACAGCAGTTAAACCTGAACCCGAAAACGCAGTGATCCTGAACTGCTGCTAGTGTTGATTTCCTTGTAATCCTAGCTAAGTTCCAGGAATTGCGCCAACAATAATATTTAAAATTTATTGAGCCTTCTCTGTGCCCTGAAGCAGATAATCATTACCGTTTTATGCAACGTGTATGTTTTTTAACCCCTTTTTCCATTAGGAAAGAAGTTGATATCTTACAGTTTAGGAGAAGGAAGACGTCTGGAACAAGTACTCTTTTTTCACGAAAATTTAATATAGAAATGTTTACAACTAACCTGAAATAAACTAATAGAAATCTGTATGTTAAAAACCTTCGCTCCCCGAACAAGCTATGTAGCCTGTGCATATTCCAAATCAGTTTTTTTCAAATAGCTTAGATTATAGAAAGTAGCGTGATTTGTAACTTACCCACAAGAATTGTTGATTAAATCCTTGGGGCTGAAATGCGCCGTTAAAATTTGCAGCCATCGTTGATGAAGTTAACGCTGTCGGCCAAAGATGCTGCTGTACTATGTCTTCCACGGTGGTTTTCGATTTTGTGAACATGTAAGGCTGTCTCTCCGGGGTTTATTTAAAGACTCATAACTTTGAGGGAAAACCCCCATATCTCATGCGTCCAGGCTATCAAACGAAGATATATAACTCTTCGGAACTAATTTGCATTTCGTACATTACAGTTGTCACGATCTATTTTAGGTATCAAAACAAGAATTAGGTGAATATTGGGGTTATTTGTTTTGTTTTTCTGCTAAAAGAGAGCTGAGCGATTCTTGGAAAAAGCGGCATAATAATGAACTTCCGGTGTCACGCAACGTCCTTTCCGTGTACTGCGGACCGGAGGGCGTCTGGAAAACGAATGGAAACGCACAAAACCGTAGTAAATGCGACAATGCGAAATATTAAATAAATACCATAGTTTTAGACTTGATGTATTGCGAACATTTTATGTCCCGTTATTAGCTCCGAAAGGACTGATAAGGCTCTTACCGAAGTGGGCGAAACACGAGACATTTTTAATATCACACTTTTTTGCAGCAGTGTAGTGTAGCGGTGTTAAAAAGTCGCACGTGGGTTTCGATCCCGGAAAAAATAAACCGGAATCAATGGCCGGAACGAAGGTGCAGTCACAAACCGGTCACGAGTAGAAACGATATTTCGTTCTTTTTTTTTTTCGAGTGTCCCGGTCAGGTATCCCGTTCTGCTTTTTTCCTTGTACCCGAAAGGATGTGTGTTTGTAGACGCTGTAAGCATGGGCTTGGCCATCAAGCATTCAGTTAACAGGCATATTAAAATTCGTATTTGGTTAATTAACTAATCAGACCTTTTTTTCTCAGAAATCGCAAGGTACAAAACGAGGGTAGGCTGGTTCGTTCTCAGAAATCACGAGCTTTAAGGACTGGGCGGTTGCTGCCCCCGCATTTCTGACCAGCCCAAGGGATGGTATCAACCTTTGAGTACAGGGTCATCTGCAGCGAGAAAGTGAAAGACGCCCCCGCGCGGTGCTTCTCCGTAAACAATAACTCCTAACAAACGTTTTTAATTCTAAAAGATGAGAAATGAAGAGGGAGATGGGTGAAGGCAATGCCCTATAAAGCCTTACAGGTGGAAAATTTATTTCTGTCTCTCGACGAATACTTAGTAAAGTCGCTTTAAAACGGGAAAAACCCTCACATCGTGTGGGGGTCCCGTGCACCATGCACCAGCCAATAGAATGATTCATTACGCAATCTTTTGAAAAGCAAGGAATACTGATACACGACAACAAGCAACAAGCAATTCCTTGATATTCGTGGTAGATCTTTACTGTTGCTTTATATCTTCGAAGCCGCAGACTGGCGGGAAGGGGGGGGGGGGGGAGACTTGGTTTCGTGTCAAAAGGATATTAATGTTACCCGCTGGTTGGCACATACCCGTATGTGTATGGCTGAACATCCCCCGGGAACCGGACTATATAAATGAAAAGCTAGGAGAGGGAGAGATAATAATCTTTCCTTACAAAATTGTCTTTATTCCAAACAATTATAAAATTTGTGCATTAAATATGTCCAGTTTGCTACTATTCAGATGCAAATGATGTACTCCATCTGGCAAGTGTCAAGTGGCTAGCGCTTGGAGGTTCAATAAATTACGTAAATGATCTTGGTCACGCTCCAAGTAGAATTCTGCGAAACAGGGCGTGACGGCGTTAAAGACGCGCCCATTTCTTGTTAATACCTGCGCAAATTTATGAGTTCAAAAAAAGATAGGATATAAATGAAACGGGATTTCCTTCAGTTTGGAAGAACAAGGAAAGTTACACGTCTAAATTTTGTGTCTGAATCCTTTGATAGATAGTTCAACAGGAAGATGGCCACGGGGAGAAATAATGGATAACATATTCATATTGTTTGCATGAAAGATTATTTCAATATCACAGTCTCGTATTTCATGATTGCTCACGTAATCGAATACAAAGTTCTAATAACCTCTACTAACTTTGCCTTCCGCAGAGCCACTTCGTTTATATTTATTAAAGTCAAAAATAAAAAATTGCACATAACACATGCTCCAGTACAACAAAGACGTATTCCTTAGTTCCAAGACCGCATGTATTACAAGAGAAAACGGAAGGTACTCAATTATGATTGCAATTAGCGAGACAACCTCTCGGAAAAAGCGGATTGTTTGTGTTCCGGTTAGTTCACGGTTTAAAGATTGATTTCTTCCGGTCTGGTCACGAATTTGTGTTCAGTTGTTTACTTTTTTATCCTGTTTGGTCATATTATAACTTTGTCTTTTACCGGTAAAAGTATGCTAAAGACCTCCTGTTTTGTTATGTTTTCCACAAAATTTCAGTTTCTTGTTTCCTCTTTTTCGTGTTTATTTCCGTACTGTCCTCTTCCGCTTTTGTCACGAAAATTTTGTTTGGTCTTCCAATTTGTCACGAAAATCCCACTCGACTTCCGGTTGACAAGTAGTGAATTTCCGTTGCCAAAAAGTTGCGGCAATTTTTTTGGTCAAGTGACAATTTTTCATCACTTTAAGAAACTTTAAGTGACAAGAATTGCTTTCTATCAAAACGTTCCTGTTAGTTCACACCACAAGGAATATAACTGACATACCCGTAGGCTAAAAAATAAATTGCTTTATATATTTAAACATCAATTCTCGTTTATATTGTTCGTTCACTACGCCTAGTAATAAATGACCTATGTACATGTATTACAAAACTTGTTCTCTTTTGTCACGTGAAAACTATTCTTGCACCCTAGATGCTCCAATTTGCAGCCTTATCTTTGAAGGCGGTCATTACTTCACTGCTGAGCACAAATTTGATTTGCAGTAGCCGGCGAATCTATCATAGGCTAGATTTGCGGAGATCTGCAGCCATTTGTAAAGGTTGTGTTCATGGATAACATAATCATACCACTATCAGGCATTTCAGAGAGCTTGCGAATTTCTCATCTGCGATGCCAGATTTTTGAGCGCCCGATGTAATTCATGTAATGTCGAGGATGAAAACACCGAACGCTTATTGCTTCTCTGATCTAACACCGCCAAATGAGCTCTGATTCCAATAGTCCCACTGGCACATGTTTGACGGTGTCATCATTATTAAGAGAAGCACTGAGGATGTAGTTGAACCATTCAGTGTACTGTAGGTGCATCAGAGATCACGGTAGCTCCATGTTTATCCCACAGCTCCATAGCTTTACTGACAATTCTGACAAAACTGTCTTCAGGTACGGGCTGGGGATAAAAATTCAAAAATTCATTGGTTTCTTAGCCTGCGAATGGCAGACGTTTCACCTCGCCCATCGCCGCTGAGGGACGTTTCGCAGGCTATTGATTTCTGGGATCGGTAGCCACGAAGACAGCTTAGAAACACGTCATGCTAAGCTGAAAAATAGCTTTCAGGACATGGATTTCAAACATAGCGAACAAGGAATGCCTTTTATAATAACGACCGCGCCTGACCATTAGATTATCGGTTTCATAACTGTCAAATGTCGCGCTCTATTCAGTAATTAAGGCCTGTTTTAAACGTCGTGCTACTGCCGAGCTAAGCTGGCTCGACTGTAGCTCGACTGCAGCACGATATTAGCAGGACTTGGTTTCAGACGTCGAATTTAATTCACACAATAACAGTCGAATGGAACGGCTGTTGCCAAAAACAAAACACAAAAATAAAGAAACTGTTTAGCAAACTTTTAAATATATTCTAAAGTATTTATAATGTTATTCATGAATTGAGTTCGGCACGGCGGTAGCACGACGTTTGAAACCAAGTCGAGCTACTGCCGTGTATCACGGCAAGGATTGCCGTGCTACACGGCAGTAGCACGACTTGGTTTCAAACGTCGCGCCACTGCCGTGCTAAAGTCGAATTTAATTCGATCAATAGAGTTCGGCACGGCAGAAGCACGACCTTTGAAACGGGCCTAAGGTGTTTCGATACAATTTTTCAGAGGCCCTACCGATATTTTTCAGTCGCCTTAAAAGTGTTTTTTTCCTAGTCCGATCGCTATAAAATTTTCACCAGTAATTGGCTATAGATTGAAATTTGTGAAATAAAGAGGATATTACACAGTGGCGCGAAGATATGAATTTTATTTTCGAGTGGCAAAACAATATTTTACGAACGAGCGCAGCGAGTGAGTAAAATATCGTTTTTGCCACGAGGACATTACTAGTACATTACAGCAGGGACCGCGGAGCAAGGTGAAAAGTGGGAGGGCTGACAATTGAAAATGATTTTTTCATATTGAAAATCAAAAAAAGGAATAAAATCATAGTATTTGATTTGTTTCTGTTGCGTGAATCCAGTATCTGTTGCTCTTTATAGGTCGGCATTAGTGAAGATACCGAAATTCTTCATACGATTTTCATTCCGTCCAGCAAATGTGTATGCTAAATTACAGGATTGCTGACAATAAGTAGAATATTATAAATAGAATAAATATATAACCCATCACCAAAAATCCAATTACACTTAACGAATATCAGTCAGAAACAACTCGCACTTCCAAAAAATGAAACTTTTAACAATATATTGAAATGTTTACTGGTCAAACTCAAACTCACCGTTTTCACTGCAAGTAGTTGTCGTCTTTTCTGTAGACTACGAGTAGTCCCCATTTTTCTTCAGGGATGGTAGAGCGAGCGAAACGCGAGCGCGCGTGAAAATCACCCCACGCGAGAAAAGGCAACACGCGTTTCGCTCGCTCTACTATCCCTGAGGAAAAATGGGGGACTACTCGTAGTCTATCTTTTCTGCAGAGCTTACAGACTTTGACGAAGTCCCAGCTAACTCTAATAAACGACCAACATACACGGTCAGTTCAGATTCAATGCAAGAAAAGACGCGATTACAATTTTAGTATAGAAAATACTACACTGAAGTGATCCGAAAAATTTCTAACTATGGCCGTTCACTGTTCAAGTAATGTAATTCTTCTTGCCATCGAATATTTCATTGATTCGAAAGGAGAAAGACAAAATATAAAACTTTTATCAAGTCAAAACAACTACTCACCTTCGTTTGACTTGAAAAAGCTAGTAATTTTCCTCATTTCGTCTGATAAAACTGATAAAAAACTCTGCCGGAGCTGAAAGTACAAAACACGCTGCCGAACGAAGCCAAAGGGTGGCCAAGGCATGGCGTTTGATCAAGGGGCAAGTCGGCCCCAGAGGACAATTACTGCGAAAAGCACAGGAGACCCACAAAATGCCTGGCGTTTGAAATTAAAGAAAATGCAGAGAATATAGCGGGATATAGACGGAAAAAACTTGTTCCAAGTCTTTTTTTTATTTTAATTTTTTTTCTTTTCAGCGCAAAAAGTGGGGGCGGGGGCGCAAAAAAGTGGTGGGGCCGCGGCCCTACCAGCCCCTCCCCCTCCGCGGTCCCTGTACAGTGTGAGTATTGTCAATGTTTCACATTCAAAGATGCGATAAATTCAAACTAAAATGTACTAGTCATGGAGGTATGTATAGTGCGCATTATTTTCGAAAAATTAGCATAACGTCAGAACAGTGAATATTGTAACGCAGATTTTTGACAGGTTCGTAGGATAGGTTTGTCTTGAAATTTCAAGGTGTTGCAGCACAGGTAGCCCAGGCTCGAAATATGAGCATCAGCGAGCATCGCCATTGTTGCGTAACATTCAAAATATAAGGATTTGTATGGGAAAAAAAACCTATCGTTTCTGTAACCTACGAAAGTGAATGGATTTCAATAAAAAACAGCTTACCTTACTTAAAATGTGTGTTACGTCTCTCCTGTGTGGTCCACGGGCCAATTTATGGCCGTTTTATAGGTTTTTATGTAAGCTGTTTTCTCTCTATATAAAGGTAAAACTTTACATAGAGAGAAAACTGATGCTCATATTTCGAGCTTGGGCTACCTGTGGTTGCAGGGAATCAATCTCAATAAAAGTTTCAGACATTATTGTATACAGTATGAAGATTATCTGAAGAGATTTTTAAAAAATCCGTTGGAGTCGTTTCAGAGATCTACAAAAAAGCGCTAAAAGTCCAAATTTTGAATGAAGTTGCACTTAGACAGGTGGTGGGAAAACGGTTTAGTTTTTAAGATCGCAAGAAAGAAAACACACCAAAATTTCTTAGCATTGAAATATGATATTAAGCAGCATTCTGACGCTACTTAAGAATAATTAGAGTCATTTATAACGTTTTCTTTGAATAATTTATCACGGCTATTGAAAATTTAAGGTTTGAAATATATTTTCGTTTTAGTCGAATTCAAACATACAGAAGTTTTTACTTCTTACGGAGGTTATTTGCTAAACACCAAACTTTAAGTTCCTAGTGTTGGATTTTCAGTAGCTGGCCTAGATCACACAAAATTCGGCTTTTATCAGTTTAAAAGTTTTTTGTTTACTGCTGTCATAGTAATATCGATTTTACGTAAAACTACATTTTCACAAATTTCAATCTATAGCCATTTACTGGTGAAAATTTTATAGCGATCGGACTAGGAAAAAACCACATTTAAGGCGACTGAAAAATATCGGTATGGCCTCTGAAAAACTGTATCAAAACACCTTAAGTCTTTCTGGTGAATCGTTCTGTACCTTACTGAGAAACGTGTTCACTCCCTGGGCTGACTTTTCCATAAGCAGGGGATGCCTGAAGACCAGCAGCAGACTAACAGCGACAAAAACAAGTATCTTACTAGAGCCACAAACTACTTTGTCCCAGATCCTGCGGGCGAGGGGAGGAAAAAAGTTAGGGGCCTTAAAAAACTAACATGAAATAAGACGGCAACGTTAACGAAAACGTCAGAAAACAATAGGTTTAGTGAGTAAAAAAACACACAACAACTCTGCACAGACACACCCTGCATCTACGAGCAGTGGTCTTCTCGCCCCGGGGCGAAAAAACAAACCAACTACGAAAATGACAAGGGACGCGAACGACTTCCATGCAAGAGAGAGAAACCTCTGCTCGAAGGGTAGCACAGACATAACACATTTCTGTACAGTGTAAATTACTTTGCCATCCTCTGTCAAATTAGCAGTAGGAAGCTTAAAACAAGGGTCACCCTCCCAGCCGATAAGAAAAAAGGTTACCCCTTTTTCCAAGTCACGAGCGCTCGTGTATGTTCTGAATGTCTCGCCTCGACCCAATGGAGCTGGCTAAGCGAACCGAAGTGTCAGATGTGGAGAAAAGTTGGCCCGGCTAGGAGGGTGACCCTGCCATCGAAAAAGGGTGACCCGTGTAGGTGGTCAGCCTTCCAGCAGAGCCAACTTGTTGTTTCTCATGTAAACGGTTCGCCAAGTTTTGTAAGGAAATGTACCGCAGAAAAAGTTGGCACGCCCTGGGAAACATGGTTAGGTGAGTGACCTTTCTGCCCGGGACCAGTTTAATTAAATTAGCAACACAACAACTTTTGATAATTAGGTTGAGCATGATCGTCTCAGTGAAAGTCGTCCCAAATAGGACTGTTGTTGACTGTCACTGACGTTTCGACAACCTGTGCGGTAGTTATCTTTAGAGTCGTTAGGACCTTTGATCCTATTCAGCACTACACTCACCAGGACGATCATTCCGAACCTATTTATAAAATGGCTACTGGGTTCAAACCTTTCACACAACAACGTTTGCACGTGAATCGCGCTTTTTTGTACATTTCTTTTGCTTATTTTCCAGACTTAAAATAAATGAAACGAGTTAAGATAATCTGGAAAAACTTTGAAAGTACGCGAAGTCAATTTTCAGCGATTGCGTCATTGCGCCATTGGCGTCACCTTTATCCAGATCGTGTTGTAAGCTCCCGGTTAAGAGGGAGCGACCAACCCCATAGACGGCGACAGCAGCGAAAACGTCACCAAAAATGTGAATTTGGCGGTATCTTTTAAACTTCATTGCTATAGAGAGAAGTGTGACGTCACATTACCATGGTAGCAAAATTTCTGGATCACAACAGTAGGGAGATTGAGCAACGACGACGGCGACGGCAACGAGAACGGCATAAAAAGGAATAGAGTTATATTAGCAAAACAACAACTTTGCACGTGCATCACGCTTTTTTGTACATTTCTTAGTCGTGGTTGCACGACTGCGACATGAAACTTCCTAATTTCCTGCGCCCGCTTCATGGAGTAGGTGAAAAAAACACAAAAAGGTTCTTTTTCTTTTTCTAAACTTAGATAAGGTCCTTTCGGATTCACCACCTGAAAATTTTGCCAACATTTGACAAATTAAATGAAATTGAATAAGATCGATGAAGTTTGAAACAGTGCGTATTCACTTTTTAAGTGATGCTTTAAATTTGTTGTCATCAAGAAAATTTGCTACCACTGCAACGTGACGTAACGACTTCTCCTCTCTACTGTTGTGAACCGGAGCCCATGTTTAGGAGCTGAATTCTGTAGGACCGTATCCAACTCCCAGCGCAAAAATAAAATCGCTGTCTTGTGTTGAAGTCCTCCATAAAACGTGAAATTAGAAAATTTCAAGTCGAAGTAGTGCAATGACAGAAAAGAAATGTACCAAAAAGGGTGATCACAGGCAAAGTTGTTAGTTTACTTGATAACTGAAACGTTCCTGTAAAAAAGAAACAAAAATCTGTATGTGATTGCCCCAACAGTCCTGATTCCCCAAAGGTCCTTTAAGTTCTGGTTTTGGAATCCGTCTATTCTACTTTTCTTTCATATATCAGTATATTTTTTTCTTGGGGGAGAGTTGGAGGGGGAGCACTAACCTTGTTTGATATTTTAGCCTCATGGGGGCGCTAATTGAAAAATCTACACTAACTGAACATAAAGTATACTTTGTAGACTATATAATTAAGGTAGTCCTGGAAAGAGTTAACATTTTTTTTTCACATATTCTGACTGACCTTTCCATGCATGAATCAGGAATATCTTCAGCAAAACCACTTTCAAACCACCTTGAAATAAGTAAGACAGAATATAGGGTACAATGGAAGACGCTGTAGTACAACAGGCTTATTTTACTATTAAAAATTAAACTAGCCTAAAATTGACCATTAGAACCAGATACATTTATCAACACTATTACCGGTATGTGCAATAATGGACAAGTCTTATCTAGAACACAATAATGTGGAGACAAAATTTCTTTAAAACTGGACAGTCCACTCGGATCCAGTAGCAACTATTTCAATTTAAAATGGACAAGACAGTCCATCAAGGATGAGCAAACGTCCCTAGTTTATTTTGTTATGGGTCTCTAAATTATTCCATCTTACATTCGGCAACTGAACTAATTAAGGGGCACCCTTCTTTCTAACCACTGAAAACAGCCGTTTCTCCTTGCTCCTTGCCGCATGGGATATTCAACAGCGAAACGTCCCAAGCAACGAGAAGCAAGTAGAAAGGGCTGTTTTCGCAGACTATTATTAACCAATTTCAGACCAAATTAAAACGTGATTTTCCCTCCCTATTTCCGGACTGGACTACTGTTGTAATGATGCAAAATAAGAGGAATACCTAATTCCAGACCCTGGTTCCAAAAAGCAGAAAAAACCTTATCCTATTTCATTCAAACTTAAATGGCTAAAAACTTTACACCATCTCGGACCAAAGCAGGCAAAATAACACACACTTTAGTGCCCCAAATACATACAAGGGAGTATCCCTCCCCTAGGAATAATATGTCTAACACACAAAATATGTTTAACATTGTCATAGCACAACGAAGGTAAGATGATGGCTAAGATCTGAAACATGATTATAGTACATAGCCATGCCCATTGTAGAGGTAGTCTTAAAATAAGCTCTATTCTTTAAAATTATAGGATAGTTGGGGTTAAGTATAGCTTGTTTTTCTTCTGACAGTTGATAATCAAATTATGTTCAATCATGTGCAATCAGTTTTTTTCCTCTGGACATACAGAATACTGCTTATGCATGTAACACAAAATCAATACGCCATTTGCACTAAAAGGTCATGTGACATTGTTTTTATGAAAATCAAAGCAATATGATTTTGCCTTCGAAAAATAATTAGCAGGTCATGTCTTAACCAAATAATAGTGATTTGGTTTTTCAAACCCGCACCATTTTCTTAAAATGAGCAAGTTCAAAGCTGGTCACATGACCAAACTGTGATTTTTAAAATTATGAATTACCTCTTTCTGAACACAAATTTTGCACTTAAACTTCAAGGAAAATGTTTAAAAGATGATGTGGTATTGTTACAGCACATCTGAGAGTAACTATCAAATGTTTAATAAAATATAGGCAAAACATAGTTTTGGCCGCCATGTTGGAGGGTAAGAGTATGCCCTCCAACATGGTGGCCAATGCAAATGATACTACTTTGTTGAAAAATCAAAGTGCCATAAAATATCTCCCTTAAATGTGTTTTATTTTGAATTTTGGGTGTAAGATAATAATTATTTTTATGAGCTCTGTCAATTTTTAGTATCAACAAGATTCCAACTCATTGTTTAAAGGAAGCAATGGCCTCTTAGTGCAAGTGGCCTATTCATTGTAACCTTTTAAGAGGTATGATCTCAAATGCTCCAATATTAAAGAGATGCTTGTAAAGTTGTAAATCCTCAGTTTGAAGATAATACTGAATCAACTTTGCCTGCAAAATTTCAAATAGATGTGTTAGGTAGATGTTTCAAGTTGACATACATGTGCAGCTACAATAAAAGTCAAGCCACACTAGCTTTCTGCACACCTAGATAAAATCATTTTATTACCACAGACAACAGGTATCTTTAGTCCTGTCAAAATAAAAAACCTTTGCAGTTGTGTACTGTAGTTCGAATAATAAATTATTTAAGATTTTTTTCTCCTTTTTAAGACCTCTTTATGATAACCAGGGTTAATACTCTTTTGAGCTTATCAATTTTCATGCTGCGACTTTCAAAAATTTTCCAAACTTTCCTTGTTTTATAATACACAATATTTTTTGACCTAACTCAATACAACAGACACAAACTCTGGTCTCCACCAAAATGTTTGCCATTTTGTGCTGTCTAATAACTTGTCTCTACCTTTGTCCTTTGCATGTTAGTGGCTAACATGCAAGCAAGCTCTCAACGCATGAGGGTAAAAAGGGGCTGCCTCCTGCTCAGGTGCTTTGTTTTTGACATGGTTTTGCAAAGAGGCAAGCACAAAACACCAGTGACTGGTGAAGAAGCGCAAGGGAACATGGGAAGGGTAAAGAAGGGAGGCGACATCTTGCACATTTTCTCCTTCCCACCTTCCTTTGCACAAAAATTTTCACCTCAGAGCTTTCTCACTTTCCTCATACCCCTAGGCCCCAGTTAAGAGCCCACTCACTGACGAACACTGCCCTAAAAGCGTAATGAAAGTGGAATAGTGATCATTACTCAGTACTTAAAATATTACCAGTTTATCTAATTGGGCAGCTGATTGGTCCAGACATTTCATAAATTTGACAGACAACCAGTAAAGATCAACCTCATCCTCAAACATATCCATGAAGACCTGCACAACAGCTCTCATGGCCTCTGCTTTCCTTTCAAGTTTCTATAGTAAAAAGAGTTAGTAATGTTACAAGTATACACACAAAAAATAGAGATCGAGGTCATTGCAGCCATTCAGTCATAGGTACAAAGAATGCATGCTGGAGTGCAAGAAATGCACAGAAGCAAGACAAACAAAGAGTTTACGATATTAATTAAAATGGTATTTTCCTTTTTCGTCTTTTTACAATGGGTTTCTTGCTCTCCAACATAGTGCAGTCTTTGCCCGCAAATCCATACAAAACAGTAGCAGTATGGGAAAAATAAGCTATCAACATTGTCTTGGCACAAGTGTGTAACAATGAAAAGAACCTGGTCAGCGGTCAGCGAGCATGATGGCCGCGTTTTTGTTGGCTCTGCCAACTTGACATAATTTCTCACGTAAATCTTACTTTTACTTTTACAAACTAATCAAACAAGTAACAAACAATGTCTTCAAAAAGAGGAAAGCAAAAAGAAGTTGTGGAAGAAGATTTTGAGGCGTTTGTATGCCACCGGTTGAGTTCAATAAGTGACGACCTAAAAGAAATGAAAGGAACTCAAGTCAAGATTCAGAGAGACATTGAATCTCTTCAGGGTCAAATCAAGGAAAATGAAAGCTGGATTTCAAAACTGAAGGAATCTTTGGATACAAAGCTGGAGGTATTAACAGGAATCAATAACTCCACACTACACATCCTTAGGCCTTCTGAAATTTCCTGATATTGTTAAACTGAACACATGTATGCTTTTTTATGAACTTCTGAAAAGTTTCCTAATATACCTGTTTCATCGGTATCTGAACTACATAATTACAGTACCCGCAGTGCATCATCCAATCAAGTTGCAATACCTATATTTCGAACTAATCTTAGCAGATTTTGCCCCAGCATTATTGGAAGTTTCTTTTAGAACGATATTCCGCAATCCATTAGAGACAAACCATCTAAAAAAATGTTTAAAAAAGCACTTTTACACTGGTACCTGGCTCAATACTAATGAATCAATATCCCTTTTACAACTTTCTGAGCTATTTTGTCATTTTTCCTTTACTTTTTTATTAATAATCTTAAGTCCTTTGTTATACATAACTTTAAGGGGCACAATATTAGTTTATCTAGATGTGCCCCTCTCCTCTCCTTCCAATATACAATGTAATTCATTTTCAGTGTTGTAATTTCTATTTTACGCGTTTATTTCCTTTGTAAATCTTTATCTGTTACTATATTATTTTTTTTCAGTTATATTTACATAACTATGTATCAGCTAGGAATTGGAGGAATAAATAAATAAAAAATAAAATAAATAAAAAATACCTAATAGGATTCAAACCAACATGACATCCCAAAGAGTGGATAGGGTCCCACCCAGTTTTTAGCAGTTCATAACTTCAAGTTCCTATTTAGGACTCAAGAGCTTTTTCTCTGTCCAAAGTTTGTGTAATGATGAGTTTCATCTTTCTACTAATTATTGTAATTTAGACTTTTTGGTAATTAAACCAGCAGGACTGGATTGAATGCTCTCTTGTGTAGATCTTTCAGTGACATTTTGATGGTACTAATTTCACAGAAACGCATCTTGCACCATATGACACTCCCGAAGAATTTCTCACCCCATTACCCCCAGATTGCTACCCAACATCAATACATTTGACTAGCACAGTGGTGAGAGCAGGGGTCTTTGCATTTTCTTTATAAAATAATGACTGATGAGCAGAAGTTTCTCTGTTATTCTTAAAGAAAATGTTCATACTAAGCCAAGGATTCCATCTCAAGTGATGGAATTATACGTTTCTGGGAAACTGCCCACCTACCCCTCCCCTAAGCCAACATTTTACCCTAAGTGAGAAGTGAGTGTTAATGTTGGCTTACGGGTGGGGTAGGCGGGCAGTTTCCCAGAAACGTAAAATGACCCCAAGAGACCTTCCCGATCCATCACTAGTAGCTTCATAGGTTTAATGAACATGATTACCTTGGGTAGGTTGACGAACCTCAAGGCTCCTTCCTCTAACAGGTACATCATGGATAACTGGAAGGAAAGCTCATCTTCATCAGATATCTTCCTCATGACTATCAAGGCATGCTTGAGGTCATTAACGTGTTCACGACGCTGCTGAATGACAAACTGGTGGGCGTCACGATAGGGAGGAATGACACCTGTTTTTCACAAAAATAACACTGTATCATGCACCACTGAACTTTGAATCATAAGCAATGGTGGATCCAGCCTTTCCAATAAGAGGGGGGGGGGAGCAGGCCCCTCCCCTGGATCTGCCACTGATATATGATAATTCAGTATTTGTGTGAGAAAAGCAGAGTTCTCTCTTCATTGATTCATACGAAAGTTCTGAAGCTTGGAGTCAGAATATCCGTCATTGGTGACTTGTCATTTCGCCTATGAGTCGTTAAGCTAACATCGTGTTCGCTAATGTCTTATGTTGTTCTGCTTAAGAAATGAAACGAGCACTGTGCATGTATATACCTCGTTCTCTCAGCAATGATATGAAAAAAGTGTGATATGCATGTTTAGTATTCACCAAATCAGTGGATAGCAATTTTTGCGTGTTCTGATTGGCTCCCGTAACTCAGAATATCCTTGGATATTCACTGTTTTGGAACGGGATTTAAAATAGCTTCTCATTTTACGACAGTTTAACTGAAGCAACTGCACCAAAAAATTCCAAGAAAGAGACAAAATTTGGCTTGTCGCTGTTTACTGCTTGGTAAAAAAAAGTTTCTCACTGAATTTGCAACAAAATCGTGAGAAAAAATGATCCCGAAACACTGTCAGTCGAAACGTGCGCAAACAAACTCTAACAAAGTGACGTCTTCTATTTACAAAAAGTTCCTTTTTGATTTTTATCCAACTGATTTGGTAAATACTAAAACAACTATCCCCCTCAGGGTCGGTTCATAGTGCTAGATATAAACCTCAACGCTTCGTGTCCCGGTATATATCCAGCACTATTCACCTTCCCTTATGGGGATAGTTGTATAATATACCTCATTCTTTAGCCACTGATCAGGCAAAAGCAGGTAGGGACCTGACCTAACACTTAATCAAAATAACTTAAAATGTTAGCAAACAGGACATTGACGAAAAGACTCGTAGGTGAAACGACCATAAACCCCACCAACTGGCTGTGCAGAAAAGCATCTCATAACATCCTGATACTGAAATTAAGAACACACCAGTTTGAATATTCAGCTGCTATATTCTGCTAAATCTTACGTAAGTATTTGCTTAGATTGGGGCAGCCTTTTTTAATGATGCCTGAATTTGAGTCCAGCATGACCATGAACAGTGTGACTGGGAAAACCGTGAGCACTGGAAATATCTCAGGAATGTTTACTGTGTTATGACCAGTCAGAGCAAAGATCAGGACAAGCGAATTGGCCACAAAACCACAGACTAATTCACGGCCTTGCTTGCAGTTTAGTTTTCTCATGCCTGATTGGCTTTTCTCTTGCAAGACAATAACATCCCAGAAATATTTCTGGTGCTCACGTTTTCCCGGTTTGACTGTAACTTATAAAGCTTCGTGAACCAATCGAGTAAAGCAACTTACTTACCTAAAATTACTTTCCACACGTGAGTTCTGTATATAGCGGGCAAGCTAAACCGTGTACTAAACGTCGAAATTCGCTTCACGTCTGCAAAAATTAAAAGGCAATAAGTACCCTCTTCTAGGCGTTTCAGCAGGCTAGTCTGAAACAAGCTAGACAAAATTAAGCTGAATCAAGGGACGTAAATAGCCTTGATTTCTTAAAGACATCATTGATCTTAGAGAATATTTAATCACCTATGGGATCATCCTTCAGTAAAATTTCCAGTGCTTTTCTCTGCTCTACGTTTCGAAGCCCCAAAGTGTCATAGTAAAGAGTGCGAAAATTTCGCCCGTCTTTGTCCGCCATTTTGAAAGGTATATTTTACGGTTATGTAAGGCTCATGAAATGTGACGCGATGACAAGGTTAGAAATTAGAAAAACACAATATTCAAGCGAAAGACAAGCGAAAGAAGTCTATTGGCAAGAAGAATGGTTTTTTTTGTTATTGTTATTGTTTTGTTTTGTTTTGTTTTTTTGCCGTAATATAAAGAGTAGTGTATTGCTAAATGTTTTAACGCTTATAGAGACGATTTGCCCAAAAATCCACTGCCCAAGAATGTGATTGGTCCACTTTTGGTCGACCTGCGTCACTCAAATACGTCTTTGCTTTAACGTAACTCCCTAACAACGCAAAATTTGATCGTTAAATAATTGAATGAAACAAAGACATTTTTCGTACCATACCGGGTTAATTTGGCTTCCTACATGAGTTCTTTTTTGTTTTAATGAACTGATAGCCCCCTAGAAGTATGTACCATCCAGTAGGCCAAATCATATAGTGGTCAAACGTCAATCTTCACATGCGACAAATTGGAGAACAATTTATTTTCAGCTCATAAGTATCAGATTCGTCATATTTACGTGAAGTGGAAAGATCTTGTACGTAAACGTTAGTAATGACCTGTCCCGGTCACGGGTCGAATTGACTGTGAGTACCACATTCCGAATGTGGTAGGCAAAGTCAAAAGTGGCACAAGAAAGTGGCACTTTCTTGTACTTATTTTTCTCTTTTTTGTCAACGTTCATCTAGGGTTGAATTAATTTTTTTTTACTCCCTTAGCTTTCCCTTAGCTATTGTACATTTTTCCTCGAAAATAAGAACCTAAATAGCCTAAGCATGTGCTAACGATGAACTACCATTTACATAAGAACCTGTTTAGGCTAACTTGGAAAAATCTAGGTTCTTAGTCGAGGCGGTTTACAGTTTAAAATCGTATTTTCTTCAGAATTTTTTTGTAGGAAACGAACATCTTGTTTCAGTTATAAAGATCTCAGTTAGCCTTTAAAGCAAACAATTTTGAACTCAGTTTGAACACACGGTAACCCTCGCGACCCGCAACATTTTATTTAAAAGCTTTCCTTTCGATTGAAATTACAATACTTGATACGTAAGATTATAAGCTCTGTCGCGAGAGCCCTCTTTCGTTTAACCGTTGATTAAATTAAATTAAACGAGATACTTCCCTTTGACTAATGTGCCCTCTGTCTGTTTAGTATCGCATTGAAGAAAATTAAAATCCAAAGAATATTTAATTTAAATTACCAAAAAAATTACATGTAGTTTCGTTGCATATTATCATATTTAATCATATTTGAACTATAAATGCGAATTTAAGGAGCAGAGTGAAACAGCCTAAGATGGAAATGGATTGTTAGCGTCAGAAACTGTTAGGGGACATTTTAGAACTGACAGTTTCTAAAAATTACACTAGCTGGGTACAACTAATGTCTATTCATTTTTATTTCCTTTTTTATGTCAAAAGTGACAGTACAATTTAACTTGGAAATCAATTGCTTTGCAGAGTTTTGTCAAACAACAGGCAACATTTTGTTAATTAGAACTTTTTTCTACATCTTCTTCCGTCAGCACCCACCAAAACATAAACACTGAAAAAAAAAATAACTCTTTTATTCACCAGATTGATTCTCCTTCTGGATATCTAATGAACTATTTAGGAGCTATTTTTGAGGTCGCTTGGCCTCTGTAAAATATAAGATTTCAAGAAAAACGCTTTTACTAAGACATTCAAATTTAGGGTTTTAAAATAATATAATAAAATAATAGGACAAAAATATATTAACAGCCTTCTTGTCTAAGATATCTGAGCAACGATGAGGAACGACTTAATTTAGAAATGCGATTTTTTTTTCCGTTTTGAGGAGGCTTAACAGTACCATGTTGGCACAGTTGGATTGCCGGACTTAACGAAACGTTTGCTGACAAGACAATAACTTAATCTTGTTTACTTATGGAAACTGAAGAAGGAAAATCAATTGTCTGACTGTGGGCTGACAAATTGTTATACTTATATTTTTATCCAGAGGAGTTTAGCTCATCTGGAGTGCACGTAACGTTTTATAAGGAAGAGAAATGAAACAGAAAATAAGTAGATTAAAGAGAGGTGCCCCAAGCGCCAACATTGGTCTTGAAAAGATCAGAACGTACGCTTTTAATAAAAGGCCGGTGGACTACGAAGAAGAACCCGGGCAAAAAAGTTTACTACAGGGTATGAACTTTAAAGTCGCTAAAAATGCACATGAGCTAACCTTCAGGGTTTGTCTTTAAATAAACTTGAATATTAGGAACAAGATTTTCGCCTGTCTTGATGATAAATCATTTAACCAAGACCAGTTGAAATACCGTCTACAAATTTGTCTTATTTTGGTTCGATTTCTTGTGTTATGGTGCTAACAAATTCTATCGCTCTGTTTTTACGAAGCCACGTTCAAATTGTCGTTACCCCTTTAGGGAGATATTTTGTTAGTAAACATTTGGTTGGTTAATTTGTTCTTTAAATTAAATTGGATGTTCTCTTACGCTCGGCTTTAAAAACGTACGTCTTAACTCAGCAAGCATTATTGGTTATGTTTGGATGACTGACGCCAATACCGAATGATCGATGCGTAAGAGACTCTCTTTAAAATACAAGATATGAGTTATAACAAATGCGCCACTGATAAACTGTTTGTTGTCGCAATAACTTTCATATGTCATATCTAAAAACTAGTCAAGCAAGTCAAGCTTTTGTCCGCAAAGTAAATGTAGTGGGAGTACTTCAATCGGCTTTTCTTTGTTTGTGTTTGGGCGTTTGGCTCTTGGTCAAAACTGTAAAAGAAAAACCTTAGCTATTTCCTAGGAAAGTCATTATTTCGAGTACAAGTTTAATTCTCCCTTGGTGGTAATTTTAAGCTGGTTTCCCGTTCTTTTGTAGGCTCGGCAAGTGTTATCAAAATTAATCAGCAGATTTTCCTCAAAGTTGCAGTTTTCACTCCTCTGGATTATGAAGTTGTTTCCACGCAAGTGGGCCGCCTTGATAATCTTTGAATACTTGTAGGCGTGTTTCTATAAACATGGAATTTCTGTAATTATACTAAAAGACTTTTTTTTGAGTAGAACAAAAAGGAAAATTTTGCGACTGATCGGTAAGGTGGTCCAAGATCGCCTCAGTAAATGGCGCGATTAATTTTCATTCATCCATTTAAAGGTCATTGAGAATTTTTAAGCAATAAGCAACTTCCTCTGTATGTAAATCGCGGAAAATGACTATTTATTTTTTCAGAGGTTCCAGAAACGTCTTCAAAGATAAAATCAGGTCAGAGGCGATAATTATTAGTTTATAAACTTGTGAACTAGAAAATATATTTAGATTTTCCCCGCTGAGCAAACAAGCTATATATACCTCCTGTTTTCATCCTTTGTTCAGCGACTGTCACAAATTCCTTGAAATAAAAAAAACATTTTTTGAAAACATGGCTGGTAAGGAAGGAAGCAATTGTCCTTTATTATTTGCTTTTTGACGCATTTATGAATAAATGTGCATGTGACTTGCTTAGCAAGGACAGATTACAGTAGTAGTCTCCGTGCGAACTGAACCAGTACGTACTTGAAAGCCACCCGGTTCTGGCCTCAACATGATTCCCAAGGCGGCTGTGGTATTTGTGATGCTGTTGTCATATGATGTTCTATTTTGCAGGTAGGTTTTTTTGTGTTTTGTTTAGCATTATAGAAAGATTTGACCCAAGAGAAGAAGGGCCAGTTTCTTTGATTGAAAAGCGCCTTTGGGTTAATTACTCTATTCAGAATTAACTCTTTGTAATAACTCAGTTACGAACGGAAAACTCAACATAGAGAGAAAATACCCTTTTTCTGTGGATTACAGAAAACCCTGTTGTCTAGCAAATGTTCAGCTTGAAAAAATTTCTGCTTTCAATCATAACCGGCAACTAGCACTTTATCCCTGGCTGTAAATGACTGTGCGTTTCATATTAGTTTCTAATTTTCCATTAAAAAATAGTAAAACGTGAAAAATAAAGAAATTTTAGTTTTGTTGTAACAAAACCTGTGGCCTTCGGGATCCAATTCTGTATTACATAGAGTCA
This sequence comes from Porites lutea, assembly GCF_958299795.1. Classification (NCBI taxonomy): domain Eukaryota; kingdom Metazoa; phylum Cnidaria; class Anthozoa; order Scleractinia; family Poritidae; genus Porites; species Porites lutea. The sequence continues at coordinate 39,901,305 of NC_133202.1, forward strand.
ACGTTTTATAAAAGTAATTTGAACTTATAGAAATTCCTCACGAAAACACCTGTCATGCACAAGCGGCTAAAATTAATTATTATCCTAAAACTGAAGGATTGGAACTGCAGAATAAACTGGACAATCGTGACTATAAAATAAATTGAGTGGGAAGATGAGCGAAAGCGTCACTCGGCTTAATTAAGTTTTACTATCACTTCGCGGGGTCGAACGCTTGATACCGCATAAAAATTAAATATCTTTTTGGGTTCCTCGCATATAAGCTCTTTATCATCAGTCTTTTATCTGCCATTTCTTTTCCCAGCCACCTTATTAAATTGCACTCTGAAAGTTATTAAAAAGACGCGTGTAGTTTCTGGACTTTTGTTAACCCCAGAAGTTGGATTTTTCACATGACGGGAAAGTAGCGCTGGCCCGGTTGGTCCTTGTTTCAACAGTATTTTTCTCTCTGTATTCCAGGGCATCGGGACGATCTGGATTTGACCTCAACGAAACATCATACCATGATTTCAAGGATTATGCAGGTTTACTCGAAGACAAAGTGCCGAGAAAATCGATCAGTGACGCAGATAGTGAGTGGACAATATCACTGGAAGGTTCATCCAGTAACCTTTCATTGGAATATCTAAGCAATTCGTTAAACCTAACTGAACAAGACTTAGATTTAAGGTAGGGTGAGGAAAGACTTTTATTCTACTGATTAAACTACTCCGATGACCTTGCAAAAAGGCGAATGTTACAGGAAGCAAATGTAGGAAGTTGAATTATCCTCGCGGTTTTCGATAGCTTCATTCAATAACTGCTGTGATTTCGACTTTTGCTGGATTAGGCCTTTTAAATCCACCTAAAGACTATAGAACGCCCAAGAAAAAACAACTTCCTGAAAGCTGTAGGCGTCAAACATTTGCTGAGAGGGAGATTTTTTAATGCGGCTGGGCGTTTCGTGCGCTGTCAATCAAATTTAAGTAGAATTTTAAAGACGCGGCCATGAGTCAGTAAACGATTGATTGTCAATAGAAATTAACGTTTTTAATTGATTGCTTTTAGTCTTTTCATCTAATGAAAACGCATACACGACACGAAAAGCATTGAGTAGAAATGCTTGGTTCTCAGGCAATTTTACTACCTGTAATCGTTGGGTCTTTTTTCCTTTTCAAACCCCGTTGCCTCACGCTTTATCCGCAACACTGAAAAACTTGGGCCCGTTATTAAAACAGTGTTTAACGGAACCGCCTTCTAACCCATTTCAATTCTGGCCGACCCTCACATCTTGGCATTGTTTTATGTGAAAAGCCACAAGAAGTCTTACAATCCTGACTTTAATGCTGTTGTATTCATCTGCCTAAAACAAATACAGACCTTACGAACAAATCAGCTAAGAGGCTCAACAAGTGTCTTAAATCCACAAAGCTCTACTTTAGTTTCCTCCTTACAGCTGCTAATACATGCATTCTACGGACCTGATGCATTCTATCAGCTGAGTTATGTCCCTTCGTGGATTGGCGCAACATTTGTACCACGGGAAAAACGTTTAAGACTTCAAGGCGCGAGATTATAGCTTAATAACACAGTGATTTTCATTAAACCTTTGTTTCTTAGCTACGAGACAATATGGTATTTGGACGGCGAAGAAAGACGCTCAATAACAATAAAACGAGCAGTGGAGCAAACAACCCGAGAGGAGAATCTGGACAACAAGGATACTCAACGTGATGCAATAAAAATCAACAGGTACTGTAGTTTCAATGCCTATGATCTGATTCATACAAAACGTTTAAAACTGAAGTGAACGTGACCTTCATTCTACCGCGAAGTTCATGTTTACTTTCACGTCTTTGCCCACAGTTTAAAATATGATTCATTGCATATATTTCAATTCAAAAAAAGGAAAAGGTTTTTTAATCAAGTCCCACGGACGGCCGCGAAACAAGAGTGTTTTGTAAGCCAAAAAGGGATTGACGGTCAAATTGGCAAAAATAGGATCAGGCTGCATTTTGTTTAACGTTCAGCGAGAAAAATTGTGGCCTGACTTTCTTTGGTGTATCTCCGCTTGTATATGAAAATTTAGTCAAATTTGTCTGTATAAATATCGATGTTTCAGTCCCCGGCGCATCCGTCCTCAGTGTCGTCACGAAACGCTTCTCTCCACGTTAAGAATCAACTAATCGAGCGAGATGTCCTAAGCACATTCATCATTTCTCTATTTCAGGGAACAACCTCGCGTGAAATCCAAGCGATGGATCTTTGGTAACGACGATCGGAAACAACTTCTGCCGAATTCTTTTGAAGCCCAGAAAATCCCTCACTCAGCCGCATGCAAAGTGGCTTGTAAAGGCTTCTGTTGGTCATGCTCGGGTATTCTAATTGGTTCTCGTCACGTGCTCACCAGCGCTCACTGCGTGGACGGTGAAACCGCTGGTGCGTTGCGTGTTGGTTTCTTAGAGCGTAACGGCCGACTTCATTGGTACAATGTAATGAAGGCTTATATTCCATTAAGATGGACAACCTCAAAACCTCTGTCGAGCGATTATGCTGTACTGAAGTTGAGAAGGCCACCAACAAGGCGAACTTATGTTAAAATTGCATCACTGGCCTTGCCGAAAGGCTCAGTGATTTCTTTTACAGGTAAATACATAAGTATGAACTAATTATAAACTATAATTTTTGATTGGCCGGAAAGCAATTTCCTTCCGTATCATCGCGTTCGTCAGAACATATCCTAATCTGGTGGTCCTGTGGTACAAAGGCAGAAATTTTCGAGCTATCACCAGCGACTGCAAATTAGCCCGCCCTGTTAGTTTTATCAGGGGCATCTCGCCGGGAAACTGGACTCCTTTCGACTCGATTTCGTTTCCATAAGTGATGAACACGGATCCGTAATCAACGATTGCCTCTAGTTAGTATCAGTAAGGTGTCCATGAGGCGAGGGGTGACCGTGAAAAACGTTTTTACTGCCTTATAGAGCCCTATCGTTGTTAAACGGTTGATTATTTCCTCAAAAATTTAGCTGTATGCAGTATGTACCTATCAACAGAATTTGTTGAATGGGCCAAGCGTGTTTATCATTTTATGGTTAAGTATTTATTTGACTTATTTTTTCTTCTCAAGGATTTCCTGGGGATAAAGTTCGTAATAGTCTCTGGACCACAAAATGCTCCGTGTTTCTGGTACAAGGTGGTGTCATATATAACAAGTGTGACGCCACTCGTGGAAGTTCGGGATCGGGAGTGTTCGTAACAGACAGTAGTGGTACGAAAGTCGTCGGGGTGCTGTCGGGAGAAACAAAACGCAGTCGCCTGAATGTTGCTGTTCATTTTACGCGGTCTAAAGTAAACCAGATTAATGGGTGGACACGTAAATAAAGTTGTCAAAACTAGCGATTAAATATGAAAAGCTGTTAAAAATAAAACGAATGATTATACAGCTCTGTGTGTTGTACAAGACAGTTGCTTTTCGTAGACAATTACTATTAAATAAAATCTGATCGCTCCCAAATTATTTTATTCTTATTCACAAGTAACTCATTTCATTATTGTAGCTACGAGGCCTACCTAAACTTGTCTTTACATGGAAATTGTGAAAACAGCCTCTCTCCCCACCCCTCCCCCGCCGAAAAAAATAAATAAAAAAAGAGATACCCCCAGAGGGAGGTTGTAGTTAATAGGGACATCGAAACACCGTAAGTTATGACGTCATATGTGGCACGGGGGGGGGGGGGGGGGGGGGGTAAGAGGGTGGTCTGTTCCAGGCTTTGCTTTTAGTCGGGAAAATTGAAAAGTAAGAAGGCGCGAGAGAAAAACCGACAGCAGAGGAGGTACTAGAACAAGTTAATTGGGGCGTGGCCCTTTTCTACACCATAATCATATATAGCAGGTCTTTTTTAGATATCGCTCTCCTAAGGGGAGGGAGGGAGGGGGGGGTACGTACGTCCCTAGTCTTAGTTTCAAATACGGTCGTCTCACGTTTTGCGGAATAGGCCATGTTCCTGTCGGTATTTAAACCACCTTTACGTCGTTTGTCTCCATTTCGTTTGTCTTATGTCACTGGTCGAAATTTTACCCCAACATGGCCTGAGAAAGTGATATGCAACTCATAAATGGCTATCATCAGAAATGTGGCAAAATACAACTGTTTATTGACTTTTCAGCTAGCAATGCTATTGTAGCATTTGTTTTCGTTTTATCAAGGAAATAGGTAATCTCTGAAAAACCATTCACCCGCGGCATTTTTAAAGCCATAAAAATAGGACTTGCTAAAAAAATCTTTATAAGCCTCAGAAAAACGAGGCAAGTTTATTTCTTTTAAAGGCCATTTGCACGATGACATCATTTGACTACAACTATGAAAATACTTCAGCACTGTTTTCTTGTGCATATTAGGGGTATTGTTTCTTAACCCGTTCACTCCCAGAACTGTGTTGAGTCAAAATTTCACAAAAAATTCAAATTTCATTATTATTTAAATCCGAAAAATCAAAAAGTACTATTAAACAGTACTTCCAAAAACTTTCATATGCATGGTCATACCATAGGATTTCATCCGCAGACTCAAAAAGTTGGAATCACTGTTACAGGACGTAATCATTCAATGTAAGCATCAAAGAGTTAAACCTCTTTGAGATTAAAACATTTGCTAGTTGAAGTCAAATGACTTATCGTAGAAATGGACCATAGACATCTTTAGCTTGTATGTTTTTTTCCGATGCAGGTCATGTGATAATACTCAAGAAAACTGTTTCCTTCAAATTTCGTCTCATTAACGTGCATCTGTAAACATAATTCATGACAAGACAAAGGCTCAAGTTTCCCCGAGACCTTCATTGGGAAAACAAAACATACAAATTAAAGAAGTCTATTAAGCGTTCAAACCGATTTCATAGAAATCATCGCCAAATTTCACATACTCATCAAACTATGATGGTCACTTGAAAATGTGCCTTTGATAAAGAAAATATATATCTTTTCTTTTTCTGATACCTTCTGATTTTAGAGACTAATAAGCAAGAAAATAATATTAATAACAATAATAATAATAATAATAATAACAATAATAATAATAATAACAATATCTTTCGCTTAGCAACATTGTAACTGTAAATATTTCAATGAAATTCTATATCTGATCCGTTTAAAAGAGAGCCATCAAACAGTGCGGCATGACAAACTTTTCTTACTTATAAGGTAGTAAAAACAAATAGCATAATTAACAATTATTGAATGAACCTAAGTATGATGAAAGGAATTATTCAGAGCAAGAATACACCGAGGCCGACAACCTCCGAATTCTGCATAATTCTTCACATCCGTCATGCGAAAGCTGAATTCAATAATTGCTTTATTATTCATTCAAAATATTTCTAAGTTCGTGACAACCTTACTCGGCTCCTCGTAAAATTTCTTAAAAACATATGCTTGTTTCTCGGCACTGAGATGCTTTTTCTTGCAGATACTCTTTAAAAAAGTACATGACATTCATCAAGGAATAAGGGCCTGTTTGCATGGAGGTGGGGGGCCCCCGATAGGTGAGGTAACATGTGGCGGGTCACCCCACCTAACATGTAAACGTGATCAAGTTAAAATGAGAGATTATATGGACAGGCGGGTTACCTCACCTAAGCGGGTTACGTCGCCTACCTGGGGTCCCCCACCTCCATGTAAACAGGCCCTAAATTTTTTGGCGTATTCTCGCATTTCTTATGCTCATTTTCAGTCACTAAGGAATTCGGCTTCTTCGTGTAAAGCAAACTCTTCCGCTTTTTTTGCCTTCCTGGAAATGAGGTGGCTATTTTATGTAGGGCCAATATACCAGCGTATCGATTGTATATTGCCTACATTTTCCAAAAATAGAAAGCGACGGCTGGTCATGAAAAAATAGCCAGAGGATTGGAGCCGAGTCAGACACGGCAAAATATTTTGAATGAATAATACCTTATTCTCCTTTATTTACGCGGGACTTACATTTCGCGAAAATTTTCTCGGCACATTTCGCGAGTCTTTAATTTCGCGATCGCGGAGAAAAATTGTGTTTGCAGGGAATTTAATTTCGCGAAATTGACGATTAAGTGACTTTCTTTCTTCTTTTTATAAAAATTGTTCGTTAATCAACAATTGAAACAAAACCAATATGCTCTCCCTTAGCGGCAGCTGTATTCCTCTGAGATGTTCTCACGAACGAAACAATATCTACGATCGTTACGCAATCGCAGCTAACAAACGGCTCTGTGGTTGCTTGGCCGATTTGATTATAGGCCATTTGCCCAGAGAGATTTCTAGAGCTACTAGCTTTTTCTTATTGAGAGGTGGGATGGTTCATCTTAAAGTTTCTGATGAAAACTATCGTCGATCCCCATTGATTCAGGGAGGTCTGGAAATTCCTGTTGAGGTGATATGTGAAATGGACGATACACCAAGCAACACGGCAATAAAGGAAAAATACAAGACACTCGTAACTACTTATATTACTACAAGGAGCCGGGACAGAATGGTCAATTTGACGACTGTACAAAGGATGTATTGGAGGAACTGTGCGAAGATGATTACTCAGATGCCGAAGACGAACTTGAGGCGAATCTTGACACTGATTAACATCTAAAATTGATAGATGATAGCTGCTTGTACTAGCATGCACCTTGTGTTAAAAATTGTTTAGGACCCTTGAAAACACAAATATATGATTTTTCTATGTCCATTAAATTTCGCGAGATCAAAGTTCACGGTCGTTATTTTTCACGGGTCTTTAAGTTCGCGAATTTTTTAAAATCGCGAAAATCGCGAATTTAAGAACCCGCGAAAATTAAGGAGAATAAGGTACTACTACCATTTATACTTAAAGTACATTTATCAACACGGCTCAATTTCCCATTTGGGGACCAAGGACAATGATGTTGACATTCATCAAATTTAGGACCGTGATTTAGTATCCGGAACATTCCGTAGTATCTCAAGGTATTCCCAAGATTTCTCAAATCCTTGAAATGAACCCCCAGTGTGCATTGGAAGACGATCCGAAGTGGCTACATTTCTGATGCGGGACAAAACAATTCTGAATTTATGCTCTGTATGGGTCTGTCTAAGATCACGGCGTGGGCTAAACAATTTCTGTAAAAGTACCAATTTAGAAGCGTGATTTGATATCAGGAAGGTTCCGTGGTAATTCAAGGTATACCGAAAGTTTCTCAAATGCACCCTTGTGCGTCGGAAGACGATCCGAAGAGGCCACATTTCTGATGTGGGACCAAACAATTCTGAATTTATCGTGTCTCTGTGTGGAGTCTGTCTAAGATCACGGCGTGCGCTAAAAGGTACTTAACATGACAACAGAGGGGTTTTCGGTCACGACGAATACAGTTTGGTACTTTCTTTGATTTTCCATGACTCAGTTTATGACTATAAATATCTCGCGCCATTGTTTTAAACAAAGTCTCAACACCAAGCTTCGAACCCAAACCAATCACGCCTTGCTCGCAGTCTTTTTTTCCCGCGCTTGGCAAGCTTCGTGCTGGTGATGAACTTTCCTCGAGTTCTGATTGGTTCCTTGAAATGTGAGCATCTGTCGTGATTGGCCACAAAAAGCCAAGAGAAAATCACTTGCTCTGGTTTTACGATACCAGGAGACTCTGTTGACGATACTTTTTTAAAAAATAACGTCAACATTTGTAACAGAACTGCCTAGGTTTCAAAGCAAGCCATTGCCATCAATGCCCTCTGCTAACTCTGCTCAGCGCCAATTAAACCTGGGTACATTTTCCTTGAGGTATCTGACCGCATGTTATCCACCAATCCCACCGAGCAAAAACGGACGATATCAGAGGACACCCGAGACAAACTGTTTCTTCAAAATCTCTTGTCTCGTTACTGTAGTCGTAGTATGTTTTGAACTTGGCCACCAAGGGATCCTAAGTGGTAAAACAAAGTGTCAGAAAACTTCTTATTGGGGAGCTTTAGCAACGTAAGTGTCAAAAAGGCAATAATTTTTTTACGCAAAACAACACCTTTGCACGTGTATCACGCTTTTTTTGGTACATTTCTTCGCCGTCACTGCACGACTACAGTCAAGGGAAACTCTATTGTTTTCGAGACTATGATATCCAAGACCCGGACGATAAAATTTTCCCGAGGCAAGTTAGGGACCGGTCATTATTTATCACCTGGGGGGGGTCGGAGGATTTTGGGGGGGATCACTTGATTTTTAAGAGAACAGAGGGGGGGATCAGTCGTAACTGAGAGCCCAAAAGGGGGGGATCACTGAAAATTTTGGAAGGATTCAGAGGGGGGACCACTCAAATCTGCTTGAACAATGCCAGTTTGAAAGCATACAACATAAATGTGCCCATTTTGCTGGGAGATGATAGCATTTGCAATCTCAATTTGTTCTAACACAACTTTATTTAAAAAACGGAAGTCTGTCACACTGGCGAATGTGTGCATTTCAATTTATATCGAGAAAGCTTTGTTTTAACGCTTTTATATTTTTCCTTTTATAACGTGCTCATGACTTAGCTAATATTCATCTTTAAACATGACAGGTGAATTCTAAATTGTGAACTATATAAACTTCTGATAACTGAAACATTGTAAAAAAGCGTGTTTGTTTAAACATAAACCATTTATCGCCTCTCCAGGAATGGCCGTCCTGTGTCAGCTCTATACTAAATTCGATTCAACTGCTTCATCTGCCTCATCTTGAGCCTCATCATCCCATTCAACAACTTCATTTGCCTCTTGAGCCTCGTCATCCGATTCAACAGCAACATTTAGTCCCCTTCGGCAGGTTGACCCTGGACTTTGTGCCATTAAAATGGCCGCTACTTGCTCTAGATTTTTTGCTAGGGTCGTGCTAAAAATACCCTTTTCTAGTAGCCATAGCAAAGGGTCTAGATGCAAACGCCTTGTTAGTTTCTTAGCAAAGTCAGCATTGATGCTATCTACAGGAGTAACTCTATCATTCTCTTCGATTGAACCAAAAATTTGCCCCGCGACCTCGATTGAGGTCAAGTTTCCTAAGAGATGACGTGCCCTCTGCTTGAGTCGCTTGTCCTTGGTTTTTCGGACCTTCCTCTTATTTTCCTTCTTTCTTCTTGATCATGACATTGTTGATTTTCTCGCGCACAAAGGAAACTTCTTTGACAGGTTAATATGCGCTGTTGTCAACTTGTTGGATGCGGACTGAAGTTCCTCGTGCAGTGTAGTGATTCGCCTATGTGCTTCTTCTAAATAGGCCAACTCATCGCCTGCAAATGACTTAATAGAGTGTGGTCCTCTGAAAATTGTCGCTAAATATGACCTGCTGATAGGGACTTGGCGGACTGCTATTTGGCAGTCTAAAAAAAGTAACTTTGCAGTTTCAAGCACTGATTGCAGTTTCAAGCACTTTGCAGTTTTAAGCAAGATTGCTTGTATGTCAACTGAATTCAGATGTCTGGATCCAGACTAGAAAAAGACACGGATCAAGAGACACTTTTAAAAAAAAGACTGCGCGATAACGGCTTTATTATGCTGTAAGTACATCATAGTTAGAAATACTATCTGTATATGAACGTTTAAAACACTAAATATACACGTCGAAAGGTGAATATGGGTACAAAGACTTGGGGGGGGGGGGGGGGGATCACGAAAGTTATATATAGTTATGAGGGGGGATCACTTCAATAAAATAACATTTAAAGGGGGGATCGGCTAAATTTCATCGTGTTTAGCCCAAAATCCTCCGACCCCCCCCAGGCGATAAATAATGACCGGTCCCTTACCTGGGGAAAAATCGGTCACACTTAAAAAATCAAGTTTCCCTAGGTAAACTGTCAACAAGTCGTGTTTACCTAGGTAAAAAGTCTGTAGTGTGACCACAGCTATTTTCTTGATGCCTTCGTCATGTTTGTCTCTCACACTAATACACGCAAGGGTACACGCCAATAAGTTACTCATTACTCAATCAGGAATTTGCGGACGCCAGCGTCCGTAGAAATAAATAAAAGGGGGTTCTTATAGCAGGTGTTAGCCTGCGAAAGCATCCGTTTCTCCTTCGCTCTTCGCCGCTGAGGACGTTTCGCGCGGCTAAGCAGGCGTCCCTTCCCCTCCCTCCCCTACCCCCTATCTTTTTCCCTTTTTCCCTATCCCCTACCCCTTTTGACGCATGCTACGCAGGCTACGAAGGTGTTTATGGCTACTCGAATTACATGGTTTCATTCAAATTTATGTTTTATCTGTATAGAAGGCCCAAATGAGCCAAATCTTGGCATAAAGAACGTTGAGTGGTAAAGCTATCTGTTAAATATAAACTTTTGCTTGCCTGTTTTATTCTTCGACCTAAATTCACTCCTCAATATTTCCTTATTAGTACATGTACTTCTGCGTATTTGCCTATTCTCGGCCACCCTACTCGCCGTCAACTCTAAAAAGCGCTTATAGTTTTGTATGGAGTTTTTGTGTCAAATAAGTTATAAAAATAAAGCTGTAATGGGGTGGCATTCTGTGCGTGATATGAGTTAAAATTATGAGTTCTGACTCACCCCCGTTGTAAAATACCTAACTCTTTTTTAGCCTCGCTTGACTGCATTTAAGAGTAAAACTATAGGTGTGCAAAAAAACTTCCTTTCTAACATGAAACAAAGCTCTTTAAGGATAGTTTGTGATCGAAATATCAAAACACAAGCTTTATAAGTGATTTAACAACAAAAATGACAATAAAGCGTTGAATATTCTGAGGAATCGGGCGCACTCTTTTGTGACCGAGAACTGGGCCGGCTGGCCGATAACTGTGCAATTGTATGTACGCTTAGCTTACGCTTCTTACGGCCGAAGTAAAGTTGACAAAATCTCCTAATTACCGCGGCCTCAAGTAAACATTGCATGTTTTGGTTCAGAATGCAAGTTCCCTGCTAGCAGAGGCTCTTTTCCTGGTGTTTTAGCAAACACCAGGAAAAGAGCCTCTGCTAGCAAGGAAGTATGCAAGAAAAAAAAGATAGAAATAAACGACCGTCTACCTTTGTTTAGGGTCTTTGCAAAACATCTTGTGCGTTTGTAGGAATATTCAACGAAGGCTATTGGGCGGTCGACTTTAAGTTGTGATGAATTAAACACTCTTCTGATTGGAGTAGAGGCAGTCATCAATTCAAGACCTCTAACGTACGTTGAAGACGATCAAGACGGAATCAGTTACACTGCCTCCATCTCACCTGATTAATGGACGTGGAATCGTTGATTCGCCAAATGAAGGACATTTTGAAATCGTCACGGTACCAACGCGTCATTGTCAAAGGGACTTTAAGATCCAACGACGCGACGGCAACGAGAACGTCGCTTAAAAAGTGAATTTG
>NC_133202.1:39917615-39932615 GCF_958299795.1 Porites lutea
GCAGACGGATCGTCACCGTCATTAAATAGAGAGCTTAAGCAACGAGGACGGCAACGGCAACGAGAACGCCTCAAAACAATAGGTTAAATGAGCAAAAACAATCACTCTGCATGTGCGTTTTACAGTTTTGTACATTTCGTTGCCGTCCCCAGCAAAACAACCACGTGAATTGACCAAATTTTAGGTTTTCTCGAGAACGTGAGCGCATGACGGCAAGTTTTTCTTTCGTTTTCTTTGCTTTAACACCGTTCACAGTAATTTAGACCCTGGACAGCTCGCTAGCATTTTTCATGTTAAACGAATTGGAATAATCGCGAAAGAGTCACAAAAACGAGAAGTTATATTTTGAAATGACGTTTTTCAGTGTTGCCGTCGCCGTCGTCGTTGCTTCAGCTCCCTATTAGTTGAAGTCGAGCTCGCAATAGGGACCTGAAGATCTACAGCGACGACGTGAAAGAAAACCTCACCTCAAAATATAACTTTGGACTATCGTAAGTCTTTTGCGATTATTCTATCTCGTTAACGTCGTACAATGTGAGCAAAGTATCCTTACAAGAAATTGGTACGAGCGGTTTCAAAGTAAAACTCGAGAATGAAAGGTTCACATTCATATACTTTAAATTTGATTATTTCACTGACGTCATTATGCAGTTTACCGCAAAAATATGACCTAAAATGCGTGAAGCACGTGCAGCACGATACTACTCCTCTTTTAACCAATGATATTACTGTTTTGTGGCGTGTTTGTCGCCGTCGCCTTCGTAGCTCTCAAGGCAATCTCGTCTCTCGCGAGTCTTCCCTCCGTACTGCGCATACTGGCTGGACGAAACGACCTGACCGCTGGTCAAGGGGAACGAAGATGCTAGGCACGAGGGCCATTATCAGTGACGTCACCTCTTGGTAGGTAGGGACTTACGAGTAGTTCACTTCCTCCTACTAATACGACCCGGCTTCCGCCTATCGGGTCGTCCTTACCAAATACAGTCAAACCTGTATATAAGGACCCTGTATTTAGCGGTCACCATGTATATTACGGCCGGTCATAGGACAACTTCCCCAAAATTTTCGTTTGCTTTACATTTTCTGCAAAGTTGACCTGTATTTAGCGGTCAACTTATATATCACGGCCACCTTGCCATTTCCCACGGGTAAACGTTGTTCACAGGTTTGACAGTAGTCAGTCCGACTCAGTTTGTGTGTATTGAACAACCCTCACGGAAAGGTAAAAAATAATAATAATGACTCAACTAGTGAAATAGTCATGAAAGCTTTCCACAGTTTCATATTATTGCCAGCGGGCTACCCTTGCTCGAAGCATACAAAAAATTCGGAACTTTTTCTTAAAAATGCCTGCCTTAGGTAGCGGCACGAATCTTGGAAAGTTTTCAACCCAAAAGCGGGACTTATTCGGCTGCAAACATTTAAAGATCACCATATTTTAAAAACTGATCAGTTCTAGGAAATTTTAAAGGTAGAACAGAAATTTAAAACTCTTGAAAATCTCTTTCTCTTAGTCGTTTTGATGGCAAAATGTTTTCACAGGGTTTCTACTTAGAAATGTACTTTAATATTCAAGGAACGTTACGAAAGAAAAGAGAGGTATATCCATTTAGACTTAAATTAGATATCTTTTCGCAGAGAGAGCAAATAATTTGGTTTTATAGAGAGGACATCACTTACTTCGTTTCTTACTGCCCAACCCTGTCTTCTGACTAACTGGTGTAGTTGAACCAAATAACTCCACAAAACTAAAGACATCTCGGAGGGCTGTCCTTTTTTATAACGCCACAAATCAGTAGAGGAAAACAGTCCACTTAAAACTTTGCCGGAAAAGAAAATTCAAGTCCTTTTCATGTTTTCCCCACGGTGAACAAAACATCTAAAACGCCCGCTACAAAAAACAGGGGACTTCTAGACTATCAGTAATCCCTGGTTTTCTCTCTCCCCGCCGCATCTCGCCCTTCTCGCGTACGGCCTTTTTTCACGCGCCAAGCTGTCACTGGGGCAAAATGAGGGATTACTCGTAGTCTAGGAGACTTCTGTGTGACTCAGCAGTTCCACAACAACTGAGCATGTGGATAAGTCTGTGCGTGTCGACAGTGAGTGACGAGGGATGTTAATGGAAAGAACCCAACTGTAAAGTCACTCTTGGGTGTTGATGAACTGTTGCTCACTCTTGTAGGTCTTCAATTCCTAAGGAACACCGAGGAATTGTATGCGGAAAACCAAGCTCGATACTCAAGGAACGTTAGGGAAGAAAAGAGAGGTACATCCACTTCGACCAAACTTAGATGTGTGATGGTTTTAGTCCGGAAAGTACTTAATTCTCAGTCAAGGCCGTTTTAATGCATTGTCTTTCTTATGTTATTTCATACAATCCCTGTTTCTTGTTTTTACTCTTATTGAGGATCTTATATAGCCTTTTTAATTATCAATTAAACTTAAGATTTCCGTCAGGTTATGAGAGGAACTTTGTCAGAGCAAAATCAGCCTGTGGAAAACAATCAATGTAAAAGGTTTTAAAAACCGATTTGCTTTGCGATTGAAAGATCCTTTTCGCAGAGTGAGCAAACAATTTGGTTTTATAGAGAGGACATATCCACAAATCAGTAGAGGACACTATTCCTCTTAAACTTATGCTGCTTTTGCCACATTGAGCAAAAAACTGAGATCTAAAAAGCCTGCTAGAAATAATTCGAGTTCATCGGATGATAATTAAAATTACTTTTAGGTAGACTCAACGCTTCCTGTGTGACTCAGCAGTTCCGTAAATTTCCTGGGTACACAACTGAACATGTGGACAAGTCTACAAACCCGAGGGACGAGGGATGTTAATGGAGAGAAACGAAGTATGACATCACTCCGAGTGTTGATGAACTCATAGGTCTCCCCTCGAAGGTACGACATGAAGTGAAGCTAATGGGAAGGATTAATTTTCTTCATCGATTTTGTAACGAAGTTTCGGCATGACGACAGACGGACTTTTTGGGGAGCAGGGATGCCGCAGTGGTGAGAGCACTCGCCTTCCACCAGTGTGGCCCGGGTTCGATTCGCGGACTCGACGTCATATGTGGGTTGAGTTTGTTGTTGGTTCTCTTCTCTGCTCCGAGAGGTTTTTCTCCGGGTACTCCGGTTTTCCCCTCTCCGCAAAAACCAACATTCCTAAATTCCAATTCGATCCGGAATGCTCGAGCGTTTAATACATGAGCCCCTGGCTCGGGAGATTGGGCAACCACTCCTCACGCTATCGAGCTTAAATAAAATTGATTTGATATGTGATTTTTGCTGCGAATCAAGTTTATCCTTTATTTATTTATTTATTTATTTATTTATTTATTTATTTATTTATTTATAAGCAATGTTTATACAGGCAGGTCCAATTCAGCTAAGGCTGGTTTAAATGGAGGCCTGTATACTAAATAATTTACTTAGAAATACTTAATTAATTTACATATAACTAAATAAATAGGTAACTAAATGAATGAATAACTAGATGAAAAATAACTTAGAAACGAATAGATAAGTATATAAATCAACTATATAAGTCATAAGCTCAACCTCTGCTACTAGATTTGGTGGTGTAAAAATGCAGTTCAAGACCCTTCTTAAATTTCGAAGGGGAATTTCTCTATCCTAAGCTTGTAGAGTAAATTGTTCCATGTTTTAGCACCGTTGTAGCGAAAAGAACTTTGGTATTTAGTGGTCTTTGCTAGAGGCAGGCGGAGAAGGTCCTTGTTCCGTGTGTTGTATGCGTGAAAGTCGCGCGAATAGTGAAAATCGTGCAACAGGTAGGCGGGCGCAAGGCCATTGAAGCACTTGAATATCTGAAGGCCTATTTGATACTTCCGTCGTGATTCTAATGATGGCCAATTAAGAGTGCGATTTATTTCATGGTGTTGTATTTTGCGACCCTCGATGATACTAACCGCACGCCTTTGAAGTTTGTCCAAGTAGTCGCGGTTTGTTTTTCCACAACCATCCCAGACAGCAGAACAATAATCAAATAAGGGAAGAATCATGGTGTCGTGCAATGTGATACAAGCCTCTCGAGGGATGACCTTACGAGCTTTGCGTAGCATGCCCAACCGAGATGAAATTTTAGGGGAAATAAGGTCAATATGGTCATTCCAAGAGAGATACGAATCAAGCATGACACCAAGATACTTAAACTCGTAAACCCTACCTAAGGTCTTATTACGTGCCGTATTACAAAAGTCGGTAACTCTGGCGAGCTTCTGCTGTGATCCTACAACCATTTTCTTAGTTTTAGAGTAGTTAAGAAATAGAAAATTATTCTCAAGCCAGGAAATAATGTTGTTAAGGTCTTCAGATAAATCAGTTTGTATCTCAGCTGTGGAATTACTACTAAAAAAAAGCAAAGTGTCATCAGCATAAAGCTGGATATCACAGCTTTGCACAACGAATGGCAGATTATTTATATACACTATAAAAAGTAACGGTCCCAAGATCGAGCCTTGAGGGACGCCAAACTGAATAGACTGCGGATCTGAAAACACGCCATTGACATTTTGACGCTTTGAGTTCTAGTAGTCAGGTAGGCTTTAAACCAGGAGCCAGCTGAGTCCGAAAAACCAAGGGAGTACAATTTTTCCAACATGGTGTCGTGATCAAGGGTGTCGAAGGCCTTAGAAAGGTCAAAAAAGACTATTCCAGTTAGTAGACCTCTGTCGACATTGTGCAGTAACCTGTTGGTGACATCTATGAGGCAGGTGCTTGTGGAATGCTATGGTCGATAAACGGACTGATAGATAGACAAAAGCCGGTTGTCTTAGAGATAAGTGTAAACCATGATGTGAACAGCACGCTCGAGAATCTTAGCAAAGACAGGTAGAGCCTATAGTTCGCAAAAGCTCACCTTAAAGATTGCTATTATGAAGATCAGTAAGCATAAGCAGTGTGATCAAGCACAGTGTTTTTACAACTGCCCATCCAATAAAGTACCCTGAATGCCAGAGGTCCCAGTTCTCGCTCACCAGCTGGTCGACCAGAGACCTCTGGCTCAGGCTGTGAAGTAGTCTTTTGAGTGCGCCGATCCAATCACGTTGCCGTTTCTATCTCCAGAGTCAAAATTTGACCCTGGAGATTTCATTGGAAGGTTGAAAAACCGTTTCTTAAAAGGGCTGCCATTGGCTACGTGCACAAGGATCTTGGTCAAACCAGTTTTTCTGGAGTAATACGAGATGAGAGCTAGCATGATATGGTCGGCAGCCTGAACATGAAAGTAGCCAACGTGGAGGTCCTACTATTCGAAATCAACTGTTGATTCCGGAAAAATTTCCGGAATTCGATCATTCAAACCTAGAGCGGGTCCTTACCATTGTACAGTAAAACGATGTATTCACAGTTGTGCCGACTGGCTTGCGGGAAAGTCGTGATCTTTCAAGTGATTCATTTGTTGTTCCATGTTGGAGGCTTGTGGTTTTGGACGGGCGTTGTTTAATTAAAGCCGGTTACGCACGAGCAAGTTTCCCTTGATAAGTGTCATTGACAAGTTTTCTTTGACAAGTTTTATTTACTGGTGTGAACTGACGAATGAACAAGTTTTCTTTAACAAGTATTCACTGTAGCCATCAATTGAAATATTTTTCAGTCTTTCTAGAATATGCGTGGTGCTGTCAGGAATTAAAGAATATAATTAAAAGTAACGCTTGGCCAGCTACGAAAATAGGGCCATTTTTACGAAACTCACGCAGCTTCTTTTATCTAACTCAAGAACGGATATTACATTTGTTAGGTAAGGACACTGTCAATTCTTATACTCACAACTGAAAATAATTGCAAACGAGCTCCAAGAACGCATTCAGACTCCGGAGAAAATCCAGTTTCAGTGCCTTCAATAACACCCAACTTATGCAGTGACCCTCTGTTTTTTGTGTAACACGTACACGTGGATAAGTCTGTGCATGTTGACAATGACTGGAGTGACGAGCCAGGGATGTTAATGGAAAGAACCCAACTGTGAAATCACTCTTGGGTGTTGATAAACTGTTGCTCATACTTGTAGGTCTTAATTGGCAAGGAGCACCGAGGGATTGTATGCAGAAAAGCATGCTCCATACTCAAGGAACGTTAGGGAAGAAAAAATAGGTACATCCACGTTGACCAAAATTAGATGTGTGATGGTTTTAGTCCGGAAAGGACTTAAAAAGACAAAACGATATATTATATTGATGGTACATAAGATGTCAAATGATGATGTGCAAGTAATAAAATTCAGAAAACACCCGATATATGATTTGTACGCCGGATCTCGATGTGGTCGCTATATTAATGTTAATAAACTGGAGATAAGAGATGGGTGGACACATATAACTGGATATAAGTATTGTACTATAAGACCTCAAGATAGTAAACAAAAGAAATACCGACTACATAGGTTTATATTTGAATGTTATAATGGGATGATTTCGGCTGGCATGGTGATTGATCATATTAACAATGTAAGAGACGATAATCGATCGTGTAATTTGCAATTGATGACCACAAGTCAAAATAATAAGAAAGCAGCAAAAAATATAGATTTTAGTTTTATTAAATACAATCATTTGAATAAGAGATCAATAAAGGCAATTAATCTTAAGACAGAAGAAATTCACTATTTTCCCAGTTTATATTAAGTTGCTAAGGAGTTGAGCATCAATAGTGGTATTGTAAAAAGGATATGTACAGATGTAGCGCGAGTATGGTTATAAATCCGGCCGATCAAAGTATGACGATTATTGGTACACCTTTGAATATTTGAACTAATGGTATAAATGAATGTTTATCTTATTATATTATAATAAGGGAGCAACCGGCGCTTTAATGTCAGCTGCTCTCTATGGGAAAAATATGATTACGAGTAACCTGGCGGAAACGATCGCCAAGCCAACTGGGGAGAGATTCATCGCCAAACCAAAAGCTGTAGTATCAGCTAAGTTTAATTCGAAGTCACTGACCACTTACGGCTCAAGCTCTGGTCAAAGATAAGATCAAATATTGGGAGAACAAGGCAGATGAAATGCCACTATTATTACGTTAGATAAAAAGCCAATTTCTATTGCTGATACGAGAGAAGATGAATTAGCTAGGAGCCATCATTCACGTTTTATGCCAGCTACTCCTTCCAGAATTTGTTCGAAAATAGGCTGGATCAGATGCCTGGCAAACGAGAAAATGTTCAGATTATGATTAATGCTGATGTGGAAAATATAATAGGCAGTAAGCGTGTGATCACACAGAACTTTGGACCATTCAAGATGGAAATGCCAAAAATGAGTAATGATGATTTTTATGAATTCATGGCGTAGATTAGATGGCTTTCTTGATCACAAAAATAATATATATATCTTAAATGATGAATATCAAAACAGAAACAGATTTGTGATCAATTATATAATAAGTTTAAGACCAATGATTTTATATGGTCGAATCAGAGTTTTACCAGTATTGCTACCAGCTTATATAAGCAGATGTGTGGCTACCTGCCTGAGAGCCAGTATGATACCAAAACAAGACAGGTGGTAGACGATTTTTATCCAAAAGCCCTTCAATGGTGTAGCCCGGAAGATAGGCCCGATAATGTGATCTCGCTTGATATATCAAAATGTTATCCATCAATTCTGATTAATAATACAAAACCAATACCGATTTATACCAATCACGATATAATAGAACCCTTTACCCTTACGCTCGCTTCTGATGCATATTTTCTGAGGCTCACGCCAAATTGTTGGCTAATGAGTTTATTGGTGATCTGGGCAGAAAATATAGTAGGGTGGGTCATGGGTTTACATGCAGATCGATGGATACGGCTCAGGCTATATGGACAGCTGGATTAGCAGAAGGGAAAGGCATATACATCGATAGTTATAAGAATGGGTTGACGGACCAAGAATTGTTTTTGGTTAGAGAGCTACAGATAGAACGCATTTTTTCAGACAATACTAGTGTCAATAGATTTTTAATTTCTCAGGCCATACTTACATGTGTGAATTTGATCTATAAAAATTGGACTAATGAGTCTCAGTTATATAGTATCAATACTTTTGGAGTGTTTATGACTAATCCTAAGAAGCAATATCCTAATAAGAAAGAAGTTGAGTTTAGCACAAAACAGGTAGGCAAGGTATTTACGACTGACGGTCTGAGCCCACATATTTTGAAAAGCATTATCGAACCAATTTTAACACTGAGGATTATACGGATTACGTGGGTAATGGCTGCATCTATTAAGGCCAAGCCGGCTGCGTAAAACCACCAAAATGATCAAACTAGCATCAAAGGTCACAAATCCGATTATTCTATCATTTACCAATAAAGCTATCGAAAATGTGAAAAGCCGTATTGATGATGGACTTTGAGATAAATGCTACACTTTTGATTCATACTTTTGCCGTTACCATCAACGTGATATATCCTACCTTGAAAACAAAACCATCTTTATTAAAGAGTACAGAATGACCCCAAATAAGTGGATGAGTAAGATTTATCAGGTTTTTACCAAATACCATAATACCATTTACATGTTCAGGGGCACCCGATGGATCTGTTCCTCAAAATATCTGTTCTTCAGGCACATTTTTGCTGGCTGGGAGATGTGAAAGAAATAATAGTCCTTGGAAGGAAAGTGTTGCTGGGAAAAAGATAATTCAGGGTGTCAGAGGGGATTTGAAGTCTAGAATAGCTGCTACGGGTTACTTGTATGGGTTACTTACCACTCAAGATCTGAATTGTGCCCTATGAAACTGCCCAGTAAGTCAGGTTGCAGGTTGTAAGGTTGCTGGCTGGGAACTCTTCCATCAGTCTTGCTGGGAGTGAGGAACAGATAATTTTTTTCCAGCAATCTCCCAAAATGCTTAAAATAGTCTCAGAAAACTTTATTCACGCTTTGTTGTTGTTTTTAGGTCTTTTTCTCAAAATTTCCCGTTGGGTGCCCCTGCATGTTTGAAGATATTAATCAATGTGACTCCGTTGAAAAAAGCAGTCAGATTTCTCTTTAGTCGCTGTATCAGAAATGTGCCCTAAGCGGGTAGAATTAAAGTACAAGGAAGGTTGCGCCCGTCATGATACCAAAACAAGGGATATATTGATTAAGTTTTTGGTGTTAGGTAAGGCAGAACCCAAATTTGCTCCTAGAAGCCCATTGTCTAAAAACATTTGCTATCTGAATTCCACAAGGAAAAAGGTCACAAAAGACTGTTGTGATAGATTTATAATGAGGAAAAAAAGCTATGAGACTGAGTTTATGTATGATGGTAGTAAAGACAAGTATAATGTGTGCGATGGGATGCCAGTATTAGCTACTACTAATCTGAAATCGGAAGAAATGTATAAATGATGGAGTCTGAAATCGAGAGTATTAATAGCCAGACTGTTACCATTGCTGGTTTTGATTTTCCGATTGATAAGTTTGCTCATTCATTCCTGCCTTTTGTTGTACCATTTATAAATAAGGTGCCGATATCGATGAGCCATATAACATCATTCTATAATGTGAATCACATTAGCACCAAGTGCTAATAAAAGGTTGTTTGGAAGCTTCCTATCTGTTGACTGCCAGAGTGTTTTCGATCTATGTACCTCATTTCCACTAAGGGATTTGAGAAATGGAATGTCTTTCTCCAAGAACAGCATGTCCTCTACTTCATCATCCAGCAGCAGTGCCGTTTTCACTATTATCGATGGCACGAGACAAAGCAAATGGTGGGCGTGGCAATCTTCGTCAGAAAATCCATCTTGCATTTGGATGATTGAAAAGTCAAGAAGAGGAATAGCTACAGTCTACTTATAATGATCGATTGCACCGGAACTTATATTATAACTTATAATATTATTTTGGGTATGAAAAAGGGCTAGACATGGGTAGCCAGACAAGTTTGAAAACTTCGCAAGGGGGGGGGGGGATGGATTGCAATCCCCTTTACCCTCCCCATGGATCCACCTTTGATCTTTGAGAATGTATTAAACCAAGAGACGAGAGAATATCAAAAAATTAAGGGGAGCAATTCTGACATAAAATGAATGTAAGGGTTTAAGATGACATTTTATAGAATTGTTCGTCGTGCAAAAAGGCATCAAAATCTGAAATTTTCGCAGAAGAAAATCTCGTAAAGTTAAAGGAGATGAAAAATCTTCTTTCTCTAAATGGCTTACCTATTTATCTTTTCAGAGTTTTTTCTTCCCTTGTTTCAGATCTGACTCAAAGTCTTCTCTTTTCAACACCTGAAAAAGACGGGGCTTCTTATCGCAACTGGCAGCTCAACTTAAATGAAAAACACTTTAAGTTGTTTTCGTCATTCATGGAGCATAATTTAGTAAACTTACGTTAGAAGGAAATAATAATTACGATCTTTTAAGTCTTGTGCTAATACAGCTTTATCTATAGAAGGTTATTTGTTGATAATGGTTAAGTAACAAAATATAGGCCTAATTTTTATGCTTAGTCACGATCACGGAATAGTAAATCTCATTTACCTATGTAATTGTGAAACCTACGTAAACAATTACAAAACTTATTAATTTAGTTTGCTTAGTTTTTTGGCTGCAATTTTCTTTCTCTTTTGTTTTCAAAATTTCAAAATTCCAGGAAAGCGCAACTCTATTTTGATCGGGATTCTTTTGAGGTACTTCCCCATGCTCAAAATCATGCTCTACAAAGATCGTAAGCATTTTTTCTGCAAAGCTCATTTCAATTCATTAAGTAACGGGCTCACTCAAAACTGGTGAAGTAGATCTAAATCTAGCCATGTGATGTTAAAATGCGGTCATATTATCTCATTGTTTCATTTCACAATTACACTGTATTCTTTAAAATCGTGGGAGGATAGTGGCAAAATATTGACTTGAACGCGACGCGGAGAGGTAAATTTTCTTAACGCCACGATTCAACGAGATTGAAAATAAAAATTGTTTTTAGTATAGTATGTACACACGATTTGATCTCAACCGAATCAGAAAGAAAACCATTAACAAGGATTAGCTTAATGAACTGTTCAATTCGTGCGAGAAAACATGTGCATGTAGCCGTAAATGGTGCATGCGCAGAAATAAGACCAGTCTACGAGCAAGGTGTCCATTTGGGGTGTCGCGAGAATTCCCAAGAGAGCCGCACGCGAAAGGAGACGCGAGGACGAGGGGTGTGGAAACAGTTTCCCCACTTTTCATTTTGGGCAAACTCGCGAACAGTCCAAAATGGCAAACACAACGAACGCGGTCAAATTTAGTATCGTAATATGTTTTCCTAGCGACCCCTTCTCAGCCTACTGGACCTACTGATTTGCATCGAGAAAGGCAAAATTGCGATAGGTTTATATTTAGCAAAACAACAACTTTGCACGCGCATCACGCTTTTTTGCACATTTTCGATTATTTCTTACTAGCCCTCGTTGCAAGACTGGGATATGAAAATTTTGAATTTGACGCTCCTACTTTATGGAGTAGATAAACACACTAAACACAAACATTTTCTTTTTCTTTTCTTCAACTTAGATACGGTCAGTTTGGGATTCAACCTAACAAAATTTTGTCAACAATTGATAAAGTAAATGAAAGAATTTAAAACAGTGCGAATTTATTTGTTGAATTTTAATGTGACGTTTTCAGTTTGTTGTCATCCAGAAATTTTGGTACTACGGCTACGTGACGAAACGACTTCTCCTCTCTTGGGAGAGGGCAAGAGTTATTGTCCCCATTAGATATTTTCATAGTGTGCCAGGAGTCCAAAAACTTTCTAACTCTAAAATTGCCTTTGTCAATGATGGAGGCGTTTTCAAAATCAATATCGTGGTTGTAGGACCAAGCATGATTGGCAATCCTGGAGTCTTTAGCTGCTGTTTTTACATTATTTACGTGTTTTTTTCCTTTTAGGGAATGATCTGCCTGTTTCCCCAATATAGCTCCATGGACAGCAATTATTCCTTCAGCGCGCTAAGCCAACGAGGCGGCTATAAGTTGATTATAACTAGCTCGTAATAGTCTGAAATGTCATTCGTCTCTTCGCAGTCACCTTAACTTAAATGAAAAACACTTTAAGTTGTTTTCGTCATTCATGGAGCATAATTAAGTAAACTTACGTTAGAAGGAAATAATAATTACGATCTTTTAAGTCTTGTGCTAATACAGCTTTATCTATTAAAGGTTATTTGTTGATAATGGTTAAGTAACGTATCGGCCATTGATTGAACAATGAACATTTGAGCATGAGTCATGTTTTAACAGGCGGTTATGTTGAACTTATGCACATGGAAGTTCCATGGATATTTTTTCAACAACTTCGGCTCATTTCTCAAAAGAGTGTCTCTTTCTTTTGAAGTTTTTTCTCGCCCAAATGCTCTCAGAGGTTTTTTTTATCACAAACGCCGGGACGAAAGGAGAAACGCTGAGTTCAAAGAAATTAATTTCGAAAAGTGACATCAAGCAAGAGAGAAAAAAGAAGCCTGATTTCCTTGCGAGATTTACAAACCAATGCACCGGCAGCACTAAAACACGGAATCCGGAATCCGGAAACGGAAACGGAATACGGAATTTGTGAAAGAAGGTTCCAAGCGATCGATTTGAAAAAAAGAATATTAGCAATGACAGTGAAATAAATAAACAGATAAAAAAAGACACAAATGAATAAATTAGCTGAGTAGAGGAGAGGAGACCTGCTATATCACTAGAGGAGTCGATTCCGGTGAAAAGACGCTTGATACCGCTATCGGCAATGAATGCAATTCTCACTGGACAGCAAAGCGAGGAGAAAAACGTTACTGACAAAAACTAGTGCCTTAAGAAAAAGGTAAGTTATATGGAGACAGACTTCGTTTGAATCGTCAGAGGCGTCGTTTACATAACTGAAAGGCGTCGCCGTCAAGTTTTTCTCAGTGTCTTTTCTGGGTTGTCTTCAACAGTGTTCAGTTTTATTTATCAAGACAACTTACTCAAGAGAACCATGGCATTGTGGAGTCCAAAGAGAAGAGAGAATTGTGCATGCATTTGCTTCATTCCGCAACCGATTAAAACAAAATAATGCGCCATGTTTAATAAGCCTCTTCAACAAAAATACGGACGTCCACGTAAACTCAATTACCGGTACCCCAGTATTCCGTCAGCATTCAGCTTGGCGAAAAAGTTGAACTTATTACTAAAACACCGGAACTGTGGTCACGTCACCGGTCGGTCATGTGTGGAGTATTCAGTTTGGGGACAATCAGGTGGTGTAGTCTGAGGCTAACTACTACTATTCTTGACAATTAGCTACAAAAGTCATATTTAACTGTATTATTCAACCCATGAACTCGTGAATAAAAATTACTCGTAAAATTACTTTCATCGGCCTTGCAGTGCAGTAACCCACACTACGGCAAACCTTATCAAGACACAATAACAAGAATATATTTAAGGAAACTGCCAAGAAAACAAATTCTCTCTGGATTGTACTAAATTGTGTGATGTGAAATTCTTTAATTTTCTATCATTGATATTTGATTCCGTATTCCGTTTCTGTTTCCGTTTCCGTTTCCGTGATTCCGTTTCCCGATTCCGGATTCCGGATTCCATGTTTTAGTGCTGCCCCCAATGCACTGCCCAGAAAACTCTTGCTATGGATATGGGAAGTCACTGATACATAGTAGAAGATTCACAGGCCATTATTTATAAATAACAAAACAAAGGAGTCATGACTTTTCAAAACACGGAAAATTAAAAAATCAAAATATAGGCCTAATTTTTATATGCTAAGTCACGATCACGGAATAGGAACTGTCATTTACGTTTGTAATTGTGAAACCTACGTAAACAATTACAAAAGTTATGGAACGAAAGCGTTCAAATTAATTTAGTTTGCTTAGCTTTTTGGCTGCAAGGTTCTTTTTCTTTTGTTTTCAAAATTTCAAAATTCCAGGAAAGCTCAAGCCTATTTTGATCGAGATTCTTTTAGGGTCCTCCCTCTAATAGCAGCAAATACTGTTTAAAAAAACAAAAAGAAGCAAAATAAGCCCATTTGATTAACTGGGGATGGCAGATGTCCAAATAAAGAAAATTAGGGGATGAAATAACACTATGTTCAAAATCATACTCTACAAAGATCGTAACCTTTTTTCCTGCAAAGTTGATTTTAATTCATTAAGTAACGGGCTCACTCAAAACTGGTGCAGTAGGGGTTCAGCCATTAATTCTAGCCATGTGATGTTAAAATGACGTCATATTAACTGCCACTGTCTCATTTCACAATTACACTTTATTCTTTAAAATCGAAGGAGGATTGTGGCAAAATATCGACTTAAACGCGATGCGGAGAGGTAAATTTTCTTAACGCCAAGATTCACCGAGATTGAAAATAATAATTGTTTTTAGTATAGTGTGTACACACGAACTGATGTCAACGGAATCAGAAAGAAAAGCATTAATTAACAAGGATTAGCATAATTAACGGTTCAATTCGTGCGAGAAAACATGTGCATGTAGCGGTAAATAGTGCATGCGCAGAAATTAGACTAACCTGCGAGCAAGTTCTCCATTTGGAGGGACTCGCGAGAATTCCCAAGAGAGCCGCACGCGAAAGGAGACGCCAGGGCGAGGGGTGGGGAAACAGTTTCTCCACTTTTCATTCTGGGCAAACTCGCGAACAGTCCAAAATGGCAAACAGAACGAACGCGTCAGATTTAGTATCGTAATATGTTTTCCGTGTAAAACCTTCTCAGCCTACTGGACCTACTGATTTGCATCGAGAAAGGCAAAAAGGCGATAGGTTTATATTTAGCAAAACAACAACTTTGCACGTGCATCACACGTGCATCACGCTTTTTTGTCCATTTCTTAGCCGTCGTTGCACGACTGCGATATGAAAGTTTCGAATTTCACGCTTCCACTTTATGGAGTAGATAAAGACAACGCAAACATTTTCTTTTTTTTCCCTTAACTTAGATACCGTCCTTTCGGATTTAACCTAAGAAATTTTCGGGAGCATTTGACAAAATAAATGAAACAGTTTGAAACAGTTCGAATTCATTTTGTTAA